>NW_026018916.1:8821093-8840427 GCF_020466585.1 Dendroctonus ponderosae
GTAAATATTTCAAAGCAAAACGAAATATTTTTTAAATGTTATTTTCCAATTTGTAAATTTAAAGTCAGATATTATACGTTAACGAATTGGTTTTTCCACCGTTAAATTAAATTTTACAATTTGAACGTAAAATTAGTGTTGATGAAGTACCTTCAAGATAATTTGAGTCATTTATTCATTTTTTTCTAAATTAAACAGTTCTTGTATTTTTAATAGGGATAAATTTTAAATGCTTTTCGCTAAGTTTTTCAATATGCTAGTCGGGTTATCCGCAGTAAACAGTTTTCACTGAACGGTTACAATTTTAATATAAAATAATTGTATTCGATTGTGAGCATAGCTTGAATTTTGTTTGAAGTCACGATATCAAAATTAATGTTTATCTACCTATAACAATCAACATTAGCGTCCGCTTATGAATACAGCTTGTATTATTTGTACTATTACTAAATTTTCGGTCTCAAATTGTTTAAAACTTATATGAGCAGAAAATATTGACTTACCGGTGCGTCCAACGGGTACAATTGTAACAATGCCCTTTGTAGGACAGGGCTTCTTTTCCTCATGGTAAACTGAATTTTCAGCAGGCTTAAATCGCTTAACGCAAACAGATTTTTGAAAATCTCTAAAAGTGTAGTGTTTGTTTATCTGATTTTTAGTGCTATTATCAGCTTTCATTTTTCGGCTCAACGGGGGTTTACTTGCAGTTGTAGAAACAGTTCTCGCAATATTTTCCCTTGTTTGAACGACATTTTTATTAACTCCAGTTAATGTCGCATCTAGAGTGGGCGTAAACACATTTGGAAATAAAATATATAGCAAAGTGGACAGGAAGCAGATTAAAGTTATTATATTTAAGCAAACTACCGTTCTCAGAGACATGATTTTTAGGACTCGTATTGTAGGAAAACGACCGTAATTTTCACTGATATCTGGTTAAACTGTTTATTTCCTTAAAATGAAGGAACACCTTAAAATCATTTCTCTGCTGGTTTTTCCGAAGACGTTTCAAACTGCTTGCGGAAAATGAACTGAAACACTACTAATCATGAAGTCATATCCTTCAATCATGAAGTAATTTGTATTAAGCGTCTCCTTTTCACTCCGGAAAGTTAAAACTTTAATCAGAACCAGATAAACTATAATTGATGAGTCGGATTGCAATCGGGTTGATATCAGTCTCCACAGCGCCACAAGCCACTTCACCTTTAATTATCATTGTATAAATTTAATTTTATTAATTGTAAGTATCTAGCACATACATATAAACGAGCGTGATATTGCCCCTAAATCTCGGAAATTCACACTGATGTTGCTGATTCCGATTCGCAGAACATTCAATTTTATCGCAAACAATCAGATAAGTGATACCATACGCACTGGGCACACATTTTAATGAATGCAGCTAATTTTAATTGAATATAATTAAATCAATACACTTTGCGTGCCAAGACCACGTTTTTTCCTTTTAAAATAACGCCTATATAATAATAAATTATTTCATTGGTTGGTCGGTTTCTTCATTATGTTGATTTTTTTGACATGAAAACACTACTATTTGTATTAATGTTTAATTTTTTACAGATTTTTTATATTTTAATTCAATTTGAAACATTATTTTTATATTATATAAAAACTGCCAACATTTCTGGTTCATGCTTGTATCCATATTGTGTTAATTATCCCATAATATACTTTAAGTAAGCCTACTTCATATAGGTATAAAATTTGTTGCGCAAATTGTAAAACACATCAGCACGGAATTATTATTAGATTATATGTACATAGTTGTCTTAAACTCATTATATTACCTAATCAGTACAAGTACTTGTGTATCTGAGAACTATCGGTTGACTATGGTACCTACTAGTATAAATCTAGATATACGGCGGTTCTATCAATTGCAAAGCGGAACGTCTGCGAAAATATATCTGCTACAAAAGGTGCTAAAACATATTAGAATTCAAACTTATTATTTCTTTGTTGGATATTTTATTTAAGTTTTCGCTAAAGCCCTATACAATCTCAAATACAAATACAAACATATGTGATTTTTGACTGAATATCAAAAATAACAATTAATACCGGTGTCTACTGTGAATCGATTTCGCCATTTTTCCAAAGTAATTAATTAATATGAAATAAAATCTTCACAGCATCTTCTACAGAAAGTTAAAATTTGAAATTGCTATTTGGATCGGTTCGGATAATGTGAGTTTTTAAAAGAGTTTAATAAAAACAAATATTATAATCGAGCCCGATATTTACTGACTTTGATACCTATATTTGAAAGGCTGGAAAAAATTAGGATTTAAGAGATCGTTTTGAAACTTTTTGTGGAAAATTTGAGCATCTTTAGAATCATACATGTTTTCTAAAGATGGTGAAAAAACATCCAGTATGAGGCGAATATTTATTAATTTTGAGATCCACATTTACCAACTAGAAAAAATCAGGATTTTGAACAATTTTAATGAAACTGAGCTTTGTTAGACTCGAAAAATGGCGAAATTTTCGAATTGCTGCTTAATTTAGTTTGGAAGATGCGCATTTTTAAAAAAGGGAGCGTTAGGCGAGTAAAATGATTCACTATCAGACGAATATGTATTAATTGTTAAACCGATATTTACCAAGGTGATTTTCGGAAAATTAGGAGTGCGGACGAAACGTTCAGCATCTTTCGAGTCAAAGAAAGCGGAATTTTAAATTGCTACATAATAATAATAATAACTCGGAATATCATTTTGCAATGTGGGTTGTAGTCAAGTGACTTTTAAAGGAAGAGAATATTTCGAAGAATATGCTGCTAGTTTGTAAGATGCGCATTTTTAAAGAAGATAGCCTAGATGAGTAAAACATCCGTTATGAGACTAATATTGACACCCACATTTACCAAGCTGCAACATATTAGGATTTTTGACGATTTTTGTGAAACTTTCAGTATATATCTTTAGTCAAGTGTTTTCTAAAAAATAAATTAGCGGCATTTTAAGAAGCAGAGTCTCTTGTCTGATCAGCTAGAGCATGTTTTTTTCCATCCCTAAAGGGTGAATTTAGGCGATTTTGAAATCTTTGGTGTCTCTTTTCCCGCCGTTTACATCGAAAAAATCGGCTTTTACAGAGTTTCTTCTGGTGGCATTTTAAAGAGCACAGCCTCTTCTCTGATTGGCTACAAAATGGTGTTCCTACCCTTAGAGGGCGTATTTAGAAATTTTTTCAAATCTTTGGTGTCAGTTTTCCCGTCTTTTACATGCGAATTTTCAAATTACGGTAACGCCGAAAGTGGGGCGAGTAGAGGGTGTATTGTGGCGGCATTTTAAAGAGCACAGTTTCTTCCCTCATTGGCGACCAAATGGTCATCCCACCCTTAAAGGACAAATTCAGGCGATTTTTCAAAATCTCTAAGTTTGAAAGATGCGGATTTTTAGCTTTAGGCGGGACACCCTTTATATTGATTTATTAATGGTGCCATATAAGAGCAATGTTACATAGTACACATCTGCAAAAATGTTTTTTCTCCAACCTTGATCTTTAGTCTGCAATTTAAAACCGAGATCAACCGTTAAAAATTAAAATTCATGTAACATATACAAGCGCTCCCTTTTTCTATATTAAGGTGCACGCAGAGTTGCCTATAATCAGTAAGTTGTCATGTTTGTTTCTGAAAGTTGACCGGTTGACATAACAAATAGTTACTCCCACCATCCTCCCACTTTTCAAAAAGGAGGTTATTAACATTTTCATGAAATAAACAGTTACAGTCAAACAATTTCACGTTTTTTTGTGCGGTTTAGCAATGTCGTTTTTTCTTTGTTGTGTATTGTAGTGTAAACTCGAGACTGTACAATACGACACGGTGTTAGTGCCTTTTTGTCCTTCGTTTCAGTGACAGCTGTGCTAGGCGGTACCTTTCGCCCAGGAAAACGAACTCTATCCCCATGTTGTTAAAAGTTTACCCAGTTATGAGCAGTTATCATCATTGACGCCTCCAGTCTGCTCAGAGCCATGTCTAAGAACAATTTAATAAGTTCCAGAAGCATTTCTCCGGCCAGTTTTAATTCTCTCCGGTCTGATTCAGAGAAGTCCTTTGAAAATGGACTGGAGGACTCTTTAAAGCCCAAACTTAGGCCTTCATCTACTTCCCGGACTGCCAAAGCTAAACGAGTCAGGTTTGTACTCACTCAATTCGGGTCTTAGTCATTAAACTGTCTTTATAGCTAATGTGATACTATTACTTCAGTTGACGCACCTTTTGTTTATATTCAAAGTGCATTCGTTGTATGTGTTTATCAAACAGAACACGTAATGAAATATGTTAGGACTTGGCACTGAGATAGCCCTTCAGTGGGTTTATCAGCCAGCCACGGCCTAGACGTTTGCATCATAGCCTCTGAAGCTGCTTTACTTATCTTGATCAGTAGAATTAATCTAAGTGCCTCAAATGTTTACTTAGAATTCATCTCAATTGCCACACAGCTGTTGTAATTGCAGTTGTTTGGATGTTTGATATACCTATTAGTCAGAAGTGCATGGAGTTTTTAAAACAATCCACTTTTATTTGTTTGTTTCATATAGAGCAATACATGGCAATGATTACTATGTGTTGCCAGTTACAAGAATTGTTAGCACTTTTCGGGTTTATAACCCTTATTTCGTCTTTATATTATCGGATTTGCGGATCAACCGATATTATTTTTTAGAAACTATTATCTTCGTCATTGAAACTACACTACAGTTTTATAGTGGAATATTGAGTGCCAAGCTTATCTTTTTCAAACACATACTTAATTACTGTGCAATTGCAAGTAATAAGTAATTACTTAGTTATTACTTTGATGTTCCTTCTTCATCTTTACAATCTGTGATGAATGAACTTGAAAGAACCGAATTTTTATAAAAAAATAAACTTTTTCAACTGCTGTACTGAATGCCTGCCCATCTTCATCCTTCATTATCTGATGTTCGCCAGAACAGAGCTGATTTTATCTAAAACCTTCTTAACGGAAATTGTATGATACTGGATTCTGAATACACATATTCATGTTTACCGTATCTGATGTTCACCAAAACACTTTTTTTTAAACTATTGCTGATTTTCTAAAAAACAGCTGTTCTGAAAAAGCTATATTTATTTTTACATTATCTCTTGTTTGCATATACACATACAAATCTACTCTGCTGTTATACCTAATTTTATCTGTCTACTGTCCGAAACAACACAAAATTTATTTGCAAGATATTATTGTCAATTGACATTATAATAGCAGATTTAAAAAATCGAAAATTGAATGTAGCGGTTTCTCCAAACATTCCCAAATACTGACCAAATATTAATAATTTGCATTTCCGAGCAACAGACATGTAATAAGTAGCGTTTCTCATAAAAAAAATTATTTATTTATAAGTCTGTAGCTGCTGTAGTAGTTCATACTTAATTAATTAAGAAGTTAAAATACCTATCTGGGGTAATAAGTATCTGGGGAGACAACAGATATCAATTGTATCAAAAATATTCTTGAATAACAAGAAATATATATTTATTGCTATAATAAAATTGATATCAGTGTTTTCTTAGCGTCTCTTCGTATCAATATGTGCATTATAAGAAATAGCCATCCATATTTATTAAAATGCTAAACAATCGACAGACAAACAAAAGTTGAAGTAATAAATAGTAATTTAATATTCGATCCAACTTAAGCTCAGAAAAGCCGAAGCAAATAGATAATGCTAATACTGAGTGAAATATAAAACAAATTATTTAAATGCACGGTCGGAATAACATCGAACATTACACGAATTCCAGCAAATTCTTAGTACACGTTAGTACAAACGGTTTGTGAATAATAATAAGGAAACCTCAACGTTGTTAAATAATAGCACTTGTTCATAAATGTGTTTTAATTTGACAGATTTTTTCACAATGGAAATAAGTTTTTCAATGGAGTTGTTATACCTGTGGCCCCAGAAAGATACAGATCATTTGACAGCCTAACCAGTGAACTTACTAATTTAATTGGAAGAAATGTTACCCTTCCCAACGGAGTCCGACATGTATATTCGATGGATGGAAAAAAAGTAAGAGTATTTTAATTATCTGAAGATTTAAACGGTAAACAACAACTCGTAAATGTTTTAAACACACATCGTTAATTTCTCATTATTTAGTACTTAACTTTTTGTTTATTTTCCTCCACGAGTGGCATGTTATAACCGGAAATTGTTAGATTTACTGTTGTTTGTAAACACAATATCGCCGCTTGTATGTACGAACATTTTTAACTAAATTTTTTTAAATCAAGTGAATTTTTACTTGTTATCAAGTTTTAAAGTAATTACTCATTATTACTAATTTGAAAACAGTGTTTGTTTAATTTCGACCAAATTAATTCAGCCGACCTGGAGCGTATCGGTATTTAATCCCGTATTTTAAATGTTTATGCACTTGACTTTGTATGTATGTATTTCCCATTAAATCTCATCGGAATATGATTTACCGACGCGACTTTTAGTAGTATTATTACATGTAATTTACCATAAATATCTAAGTATATGTTGCTACTGATGGCACAAAGCCAATAACTTGCCTGAGAGTTTGCGACTAATATTTTTTTCTTACTTCGAATGAAAAAGTAAAACCACCATTATCTGCATATTTCGCCGGTTTATTATTATCTTCATTTATAAAATCTAGTGCAGTAAGTAAGTCACTAACAACTTTCTAGATAACAGTTAATTGTTCCTAGGTAAAATCCGATTATTTTTCGTGCATCACTACATATCGAGATCTTAAAGCGATGGTAATCACAGCTTTCATTAAGTCATGTATTGTAATGAGGAATCCTCCTAAAATAGTTGTGTGTATTTGTTTGCACTTCTAAGCGTAGAAACGATTGATCAAAAAGAAAGTAAATAAATACCAACCCAATTTCGCCTTGTAAATAAATACATAACAAAACACGCTGCTCAAAATAAACGGTTTATAGTCAACTATTCTGTGGAGTTATAAATACTGCCATCCGAATATTTAAATCTGACTGCTATTGAAAAAACAATACTGTTTGAATCTTATTAGTTCGGCCTGAGAAAATGTGGCAAATTGGTCTCAATTTTTTGTACAAAATGCTGTGATTACTGTTATACGGGGACGACTTGTTGACGCTTCACTGCTATAATTTTAAGCGGTAGCACGAATGTTCTTCAATTTGTGCAATTAAAGTATTACAATGTGATTCCTGTGGAAAACAGTTTTGAGTTTTAAATAATTGGATGGTTTATAATAATTAAGAAATGTATAAAAGTTGAATATTAAGAAGTATATTAGGCTGATTCAAAAGTACATTAATTTTAGGACCGTGTCTTACGTTCAAAAATAAGAAAAAAGTTTTTAAAATTCAAGGTGCAAAAGTTTGAATAGATTCAAATAGAGAATTTTGCTGTTTTTATAGAATATATAACATTTTTAGTTTTTAGTCGCCTAGTGTTGTCTAAATTTATGGAAAGCTTTGATTTGGGCCCGCGAACCCTAATGGTAATCCAGATATTCGGCTAAAATTTATTAAATTTTCCTCGTACACATAAATAGGCACTTGATTTGGGTTTTCAGTCAATTAAAAATGCAATTTTTTAACTTTTTTAATACAAGCGTTTCTTTGTTATAATTTGCTTTAAATCATTAAGTTATAGAGTGAAATACTTTTATGGAAAATTTGTTTTAAACAAACATTTCTTTTAAAATTCTACATACATTGTAGAATGCAATTAAAATATTGATGTTTTCACTAAATGAATCAAGGAAATTCATTTTAGGAAGCGACTTATAAATACCCTTAATTATTCACAATTTAATAATTTAAAAATGCCTGCAAATGTGTTCGGTGCATGCTGGCTGTTACAAAAATACGCATTTTCATGTGTTCACCATTGTTCGTGTCGTGTATTTATTTCCGCTCCTTTAATGTGAAAGTAATTTTTTTATATCGTATATCACACTATGTAAGCATGGTTTTAGCCGCATTCAACAAGTTTTGCCGTAAAAGGCCTTTAATTTGTATTTTAATATATAATATATAATTAATTTAGAGAAAAATTTGTTTTGTTGATGGTTTGAACCCCTACTTTGATCGTTTTAAAATTAAGTACAAACGTGATCTGTCTTTTATTTTTCATTTCATTATATGAAAAGTTATCGTAATAAATACGTGTTTTACCCAAATAATGTTACTTAGGTTGTAAATATAGAAGAATTGGAAGATGGCAAAGAATATGTGGTTAGTGGGAAAGGCGAGCCCTTCAAAAAAGTGGAGTATTCGAAAACGGATACTTTAAAAAGCAGAAAAGTCAATCGAAACAATAGTTCGATCTCCAGTATGCCCAGAATTCTACCGCCAGACTGTGTTCGGCCAAGAATTGTAACTATCATTAGACATGGAATTAAACCTAGAAAGGTATGGAAATTGATGATTTGTTATTAACTAGTTTACTAGTTAGTTTTCCATGAAGTCATAATTTTGTGTGTTCAGCTATAATTTTAAATTACTTTAAATTGTTACTATTTTCACTCAAAGTTACTTTACTTGGTGTAACAGAAATATAAAAAAATGCTAATTTTACTGTGTATAATAGTAATTAGATTGATATTATTTTTTAAAGATTTTACGACTTCTTCTGAATAAACGGAATTCTTCAAGTATGGAATCTGTGTTAAGTGCATTTTCAGAATTAGCGCAGTTGGCGGTTAGAAAAGTTTATACTTTATCAGGTAAGAAAATTGACATTTTTTAATGTAGAAACCATTATACGATATTAAAGACAAAGGGCCATAAAAGTATTTCACAATTGAAAATCGTTGAATTTTAATCTCAGAAAGTGTTGTTGTTATAAGTTCGTCATATCACATTCATCTAAGATTCATAGTGCGTAACGATTCGTCATAACACATCAAATATTTGAATAATCTTGTTTTTATTAATGTTTTAAATAAATTCATTTTAAGGTTTGCTTATACCTACGTACGATAAGCTTCGTAACATTTCTAAGGCTTCTGTTTGCATTATTAGGTCAACCAGTGACAGTACTTCCACATTTCTTCGAATCAGAGGATGTTTTCTTTATCTATGGGAATGAACGGCATAGTCTAGATGATTTTGAATTGGACTTCGAAGAAAGCAAGTCGATTCAGCAATATAAAAAGACTCCCTGTCTTCGAAATGGGTTTGTATTTCCTAGACGTATTGCTGATTGTTATTGGAATTCACCAACATTTAATAGTTTTAACGTAATTTCAATGAATTGCTGAATTGGTTATTTTAATATTTTTCTAAGTATATGGTTTAATGTAGTTTGATGTTGTTTCAGTACCGGTCCTAAACCTAAAATGCCTAAAAAAGAGAAAAATAGAACCTATGAATCTGAAGAGAGCTTATTGAGAAAATTAAGTTTAGATGAAAACATAAGTTTACCCCCCGGCATGAAGGGAAAATATACAATAGGAAGAATGATTGGGGATGGTAAGATTAAGATATAAGAATATTTTAGGCCATTCACATATCGATGTTTTTAAAATTGCAGGAAACTTTGCAGTTGTTCGGCTGTGTAGGCATGTTATTTCTGAGCACGAATATGCGTTAAAGATTATTGATAAAGCTAAGTGCAAAGGAAAGGTGGGTTTCAACCAGTCCGAGCATAATGCAATTTTTCGTACGTTTCTCGAATGATTTTTTTAGGAAGACATGATTGAAAACGAAGTAAAAATATTAAGAATGATCAGTCATTCCAATATTATCTCATTGGTTGAAGATCATGACACCAAACCTATGTTATATCTAGTCTGTGAATATGTTGCAGGTAAGTTTCGTTGCTTTCGCGCGAAAAGTACCCTGTTTAGTTCTTTTGTTGTTGACTTCTATTCGTTGAAATTTAACTTAAAAAATTGCAATTTGCTCTTTAAATAGTTGCTTAGAGGGTTTTTTTTCAATTAGTTTAAATATATATTTTGTGATTTTTAGGTGGAGATTTATTCGATGTGATAACAGTGGCTCAGAAATTCTCAGAAGAGCAAGCTGCATTAATGATTAAACATCTTACTTCTGGTCTAGCTTATTTACATAACTTGAACATTGTACATAGAGATATAAAACCTGAAAATTTACTGGTAATTTAAAACCATCTATCCGATTAAGAATTGATTTAAATAAAACTGGATGTATGGGTTTTAGGTGGAAATGGATAATGGTAAAGTAAAATGTCTGAAATTGGGTGATTTTGGCTTAGCCTGCGAAGTAACTGGTCCACTTTACACTGTCTGTGGAACGCCTACTTATGTAGCTCCAGAAATATTAGCTGAAAGTGGATATGGTCTTAAAGTAAGATGTTATCATAGATTCTTACCAATCATTCAACATTCACATTTCCTTTTCAGATTGACGTATGGGCAGCTGGCGTTATTTTATACATATTACTTTGTGGTTATCCTCCTTTTGCCAGTCAAGACAACGATCAGGAAAAACTGTTCGATTGCATTCTATCAGGTAAAACCATAATGCCAAATGATTACTATTTGACTTCATATCTGCATTTTCAGGACAATATGATTTTCCGGACGAGTTTTGGCAAGATGTCTCCATGCAGGCCAAGGAATTAATTTACAACATGCTTCAATTGTTGCCTGAACTCCGCTTTTCTGCGGAAGACGTTTTGGACCATCCCTGGCTGAAATTGGCAAATTAGAAGGCTTGACCTTTAGACTGGCGATAGAACTTGTCTTTTTAAAGGTAAGTGAAGAAGCTGCACTTGTGTGCCCGCAAAACAAACTATGCGGATATTTTTTACAATTTCGATCATGTGTTATGAAAACTCATTTAGCAATCGAATTTAAATGTTGAATTTGTTTCAGCATTGATAGGACACTAACGGTAATTTAACGAGGTAAATGTAAACATTTCCGGTAATTGAGTTATTCAAAGAAAAAATCCGCCCAGCAGCTTAAGTAACTTATAGGGCTACGCGTTTTGTAGGTTTTACAAGACTAGGATTGAGAGCGAGTATAATTGTAGCAATTGAACTCGGCTTGTTTTGATACTGTTATGAGCAGTACTAACTGCTTCTTTTATTCACTAGGCTGTTCAAATTAGCACAGTGACTTGTATTTTATGCGCTAATAAATCACTCAGCTAATTGTTGATACGATTTTCAACAATATTTTAATACTAGTTGTATGCTTTATTGACAAGTACGTGCTTTGATGCCTAATAATTCGATAGAAGGTATTTGCTACACGTTAAGTTCGATTTTATTTTCGGATATTTTTTAGCAGATTTATTGTACCTTTCTCATAAGCGTTGCATTTATCCGCATACTAACTAAATCCAGGGTTTCATTTCTGTCTAATTTCTTACTGTTCAAAAAGACGTTCTGTATTTAACTTTGGTGTGGCGAGAATAAATTCTCGCCACAGAATTTACCGTTTCAAGATATTCAAGATATTTTATACTGGATTGTTTCGGAGAACTAAAGAAGAATATCGAGTTCCGTTATTTAAAGGCACTTATTAATTTAACATGACAAATATTTTGGTTGCTTGAACATAGTATTATAACCGTTCATCAAAGTAAGGCGACTCGAACAATTATTTTTACTGTTTACAATATCACTTTAATATCTAATTTATTACTTATCCTACTCGTTTTGTTACTATATTGCCTGATCCCTGTGTATCATTAATTTAATCAAATCAATATTCTCGCGCTTAATCAAAATTATCGAAACACCTTTGTATTCATTAGTGCATAAATGAGCCTGTTTAATCAAATTATGAAGATGTTTGTTAATGAGAATGAACTGACCGTGAAACTAAAAACTAAAGGAATATTTCTGTACTATAAAATGAGTTTTGATTGATGGCTGTTTACGAATGTATCGTGTAATGTGTATTTATTAAACAGGGATGGATGCAAATTTTTGTACAACATTTGTAATTGTTCCTTAGGCATATTTTTTTTATATTGTTTTAATAGAATGTAAATATTTTCCGAGCGTTTCATTCCTTTCATCAGATTATGAGTTCAGGACTCGTTTGATACTCCTTGAACAGCTGCCAGGACTGCTGATTGTGATGTGATGGTGAGTACTATGTTGGTAGTGGTAGTGATAATAAAACTGTGTCTTTTTTAGTATTTTTTATTGTACATTAAAAAAAGAAATAAATACGATCATAATAATGTAAGTGCTAAAAATATACAGTAAAATTTAGACTGTCTCACAAATGATTGTGTGGTATAATTTCATATTATTAATTTTTATTATGTTCCTTGTTTCATTACCAATAGTAATATTAAACGTTAGAATTAATATTATTTGCTTCCTCGAGCCAAGAATATATTTAGACAAATGTAAAAAATTATTTTAAAAATACTTATCTAAATTACCTAGATGTTTTTTCTGACGGATTTAGTGTACATTAGCACATAATAATATAAAGAGATTCAGTTAAATATTTGCTTAAGCAATTGGTTTATCATTGTTTATTAATAGAACTAGGGTTTGCAAATATGGGGATAATCAAGCAAATTTTACAAATATATCATCAAATAAAAATTACATCACTCACTATAGTTCTAAAATTTGCTTACCATCAGCCATATGACTATATAATATTATATATCAGCTATCCAAACTCGAAATATTGATTCAGGTACATTTTCTTTTCAAGCCCATTCTATTGATACTATCCTTTTACAAACGCTCCAAACCCAGTAATGGCAGTTGGCAACCTTTTCATTCTGATCATACCATTTTTGCAATTATTCTCTGAACAAAACAACGTTCTTCATAGTAATGACTAAATAAGCCCACATTGGTTTATTAGTAATTTTGATCAGAGCATTGCTATTGAAGCTAGTTTACATACATATAGCTTCTTAATACTAGAGCTACAAAGACTTTTTCCATGTATATGCCTGACGTGATTTAATAATGTTAGTAAAATTTCACGACGCGACGATACTGAGCAGGTGAGATACAATATGAGCAGAGTTAAGAACAGTGAGAGAATCAGTTGATTAAAACGGCTTTAGTCACTTTTAATAAAACAAACTTACATTGTTATTAATCGTATTTGAAATGGTACAATATAATAATTGTTTGAATTGAATATAAATAGTAGAGCAAACAATAATGTATGTAGTAAATGAACGTAATCATTGTTTGACAAAATATAATAATTATTGATGTAACATGTAAAAAAGTCGCCACAAAACGAACTAGCAAAATTATATCCACCTGCTAATAATATCGAGCAAATGTTTACTTTTACGACTCTTATAACGTTAATGAATAATTAATTTTGATCAAACAAAAGGACATAATACACCCACCCAAATTTATAGAAAACACATCACTTATCAACTAAACCGAAATGTATGATAAAGTTTTTGTTTATGTAAAACGCAATGGGGGAAATGAACTGATTATTATCCATGGGAATGGTTTTTTGTCTGATCTGTCTCAACACATTGTAAGATAATTTCATTCAAACAGTAGACATTTTGAACCAGTTAAAAACTACTTGAACAAGTTGTGAAAAATCAGCTCTATTAAAAGGTTTAACCAGTTACATTATTTTACAGTTTCTTGTTGATTTGGTCTTCAACCGATTCAAAGATCTTAAAGTATGTGGTAGCGTATGAACACTGTACCTGTTCTAACAAAATTTTGTTAAACTTTTATGCAAGCTTGCTGACGAGACTAACCACCATTTAAATCTTTTAAATCCACCAATAAATCTATCATACATTTCTAACTTTTATGTAATAAAAACAGTTTTTATTTATATTAATTCTATACGCAGACAATAATCTACTATTACTAAATGTGACAATTTTTTGTGATGTTATATAGTAATATCATTACATTGAAGTACGCATTTATTTATGTATAATTGTTATCCACGTGCAATTTCCCAAAATTATCAAATCGTAATTCACACTTCGAATTATTGCACAACAGTTTTTCTTTTAATTTCAATCGTTGAAAGGCATCTCAAAGCAGATGGCTTAGTTTAAAGATATTTTATACCGAAATTATATTTGTAAGTACGATAATACGAAACCCATAGATATGCAATGTTCGTGAGAATTTGTAGAATCTATTTGAAGACCGGCTCAAATATTTTGCAACAAAAATTGTAAATATTGTGAAAGACAATGTTATTTATGTTCAACAAGCAGCATTTCATCTTAAAGAATATGTTGCAGGTAAACATTATAAAATATTCTTTTACAGATTTAATTTATTTGCATATTTATAAAGGTGGTATTACGCCATACATATTACCATCTCGAAGAAAGCACAACAAATAAACTACATTTTTTTAAGTAACAAACCTTATTATTACAGGAACTATATTTTCTATGGCTGCCTTCGATTCAGACTAAACATATTGGCGGTTTAGTCAAAAATACCAATAACAGTACTAATTGTTTGAAGAAGTGAATTCCATCTGCTATCAAATATTCTATAAATTTAATTTCTTAACATCGTTACGAATTTCAATTGTTATTGAAGTGATGCAAACAAACGACACTGCATAGAATATTTGACTAAACTTATTCCCATGACATCTGGATGTATAAAAAATTACATAGGTACAAGTAAAAAGGACCAACATAACTATAAACAAAACTGTTGTATATAAAAAATTATTTTTAAATAAACGAAATATAGTAAATATGAAAGACTAATAACTTTTAAATAATTATGGTACAAAACAATAAAAATTAATTATTTACAAATATATATTAGTAAATATATCTAGACTAACTTGTAATGGAGTTGCCAGGGCGTTGAGCCAGTGTATTTGTTAAACATGTAATATTTAATTAGTTAATGGACAAAATTCGAACAAAAACTAAATATTACAATAATAACACCCACATGAATTAATTTAAATTAGTACTACCGAGTCATGCCTTTTGCCAACATATTAATAAAATGTATCATCAAATAGAAAAAATGTTCGCAAACGAGTAAATAATCTTTCTATAATTAAATTGTTAAAACTTACTGTTGTTAAACGATAAAATCCGCAAAAGTCAACCAAAAAGCACGACCGCTATTAGAATATTGTTTAATAAATATGCTCAATATGCCATATATTCAAATAATCCTCGCAAATAACCGCAAAATAATTCCAATAAGAAACAAACTGCTATGAAAACTAAGGAACAAAAACATTGTATATACGCTACATACGTTTAGACAAAAATCCGATCATTTATATACGGCTTAGAACAGTAAGCTGCCCAAATATGGTGTTGAAATCACGTAAAAGCGTATTGGTTTAACTGCCCTTTAAAATTCAATATAAATAAGAGAGCGTTTCTCTGCTGCCTATTGGTGAGCTTTGAGAACAAACGTAGAACCGCGTTCTTAAAAGTCGTATATAATTGAAGAATATAGATAGAAAATTATCCATATACCTTTTAAAAAAATGTAAACCTTGTTTTGTACCGTTTCTAGTAATATAGAAACGATTTCAAGTCCAGCTTTGGTGTGGGATTCACGAAATATTTTACAAATCAGCCTAAAGTTATTAAGAATAATTTAGAGTCAACGTATAGAAAATGGAGATATTTTATCACTTTAAAACACTACTCTTTCGACCCATACTATCTGGTCGATTCACTTTGAACGCTGCTGTTCTCTTTCGCTGTTGACTTGGAGGAAAGCTTTAAAACTACACAAGTTACTGCCTCTTCTACATTGTCGAAAACAGGAACATCTCTACGTTCTGCTAAATCTCTCAAATATGTACGCGCACGGTTGTAGTCTTTGATTGCGATTTTAGTGAGCTAGAAATAATACATAGTCGTCTTTAAGATAAGAATTGTTTCCTCAATATAAACAATGTATTATGTTCAGTAAACTCCCAAAAAATCTGTAGATATGCTAACTATTTAGGAAGGGGCTTGTAAACATTTACTTGATCTTAATGAAAGTAAACCAGATTCCCACTTATTATATTAAAAAAGAAAAAACAAATCGACAAAGTTTCTACAATTTTGAACATGAGAATAAAAAAACCACATTCAGATCTTTTTCTTTAAAAAATAATTTGTACTACAGTACTCACAGTTTCATTGGCCACCACGCAGTGTTCGCTATTCAGCTGTTCCATGCTTAAAATAACATTCTTTCCTATGCCGATATAATGCGCCGCTAGGATCATGCTGGTTAATGACCGGGTATCATTTGTGATGACGAATAAGGCTACTTCACACGCACTAATTTCATCTTTCCATTCTGAGACGTTGGTTTGCAATACTCCCGATTCCTGTTCGTTGTAACTATTTGATGTTGGATGTTCTGATTCCCTGTAGGACAACACAGAAGTGGTTCTTTAGCGATTTATAAGTTATATTCGTTCAATTATCTTTGAGAAATTGAGGAGACCATTACCTACCTAATAGCTGGATTATAATATTGAAGATTATTTGCCTTTAACAAAGGTATGGCAATGGATTCTCGCCACTTTGTGCCTGTAGACAGACTGCCGCCTAAATACACATCATATCGATGCTCTTGAACGAAGGCAAGTGATGATGGTTCCTGTGATGGATTGTTTGCACAAGTGGAATGGTTCTGGGTTGGTCCGCATTGCGTCTGTTGATTTCTGGTAAAAGTTTGTGATGCCCATGCTGAAACATGTTTTTTACTGTAGAATTCAGGAACTTAAATCCGATGGATTGTAAAGACGTAGATTTACCCGGATAACTTTTACAAGAAAATAAAATAAAAGTGTTTTGCTTAGCAGGATATTAATTTAACGGAATAACAAATACCATGCGACAAAAGGCAATATTATTCCTAATGTGACTAAAAAAATACAGGATGTCCAACTTTCATTGCGTAATTCAAACATACGCTGTAGAATAATTAAACACCTTGTTACGYATGACAAAGCGCATTTTTGAATATCGCAGAGATCACAACAATATCCAAATTGGATCRRGCCTCGAAAGCGTATTATTCCATTGGCGATAGGCGTATAACTTTGTTGTTTTTGGGAAATAAATGACTYCTAAAAGTATTGAAATTATGACTAGAAAAATGTATCTATATTGTATAAGGYAATGCAATTAAATTTAYTCAAATTATAAGATTTTCTTTAGGCATAATASACATTTTTCAAGTTAAACATTCGAAAAACCTTCATATTATAAAAAATGCAATTGTTCTACACCTGAAATCAGGACAAAAAGATCTTTAGTAACAAAACCGGTCAATAAACATATGCTTTTTCTTTTTCATATACGAGGAGATAGATTTAATTGATAGAGTTGTTCCTCAGCTAACTTTATAATTTTTTAAGCTTTCTGATTCTGAAAAAACTAATTAAAAGTTCGGACATCTTGTTTTCATATACAGTGAGTGGCAAATGAACAATACATTTATAGTGTGGTTTGAAACATATTAATTAATTCAAACCATATTTTTTAAGTTATTTTTCATGCTAGTTTTTTTATTGCAAAATTTGCAGGTAACAAAAAAGTTAGTGTTTATAAAAGTTTTATACGTAATATCAATGTAGTCGATACATTAAAATTAGAACAATCTTTGTTAACAGAGATATATATTAATTATAAACGGGTTATACAAAGTGTTGTGTAAAAGACACGGCACTATTAAAGGGGGTGATTTCTTTGATCATTTTGTGAAAAATAGCTCGTTGTTAGATAAATGAACATGCAAGACATAGTTTTTATTTTTATCTTGTAAACCATACAGAAAACGACAAAATTTCAAGAGACAAAAAGTTCTACTATTGTTTGCTTATTCTAGGAAAATATTGAAATTATCAATCGTACATTATTTTGTCAATTATTTTCGTAATTGTGTTAGACACCACTTGTCTTAATAAGCTACCAAAGCTTGAAAAAATCGGCCAAAATATACCTACTAAGATAATTTTTCAAAAAGCGCAGCCGAAACATTTCCGGCTTCATGTGATGATCTATGAAATCGCCGGCTTGGATATTTAAGAATATTAAGTTCTATCCAAGTGCAAGATATTTTAGGTTTTTTATATTGGCAATTATTAGAAATGAAAGAGAATGGAAGAGATATAAAAAACAATATAAATAGTAACTTTTTTGTATAAATCACGACTGGCATCAGCACTATGTATTAAGCTGTAAAAGCAAAATATAAACGTGACATAGCGGAGAACTTATAAGAGGAGAACAACTCAAGAGTGAATGGAAAAAATTGTAAACTAAAATGGCAGTAACGCTGAAAGTGCTTTGAAAGTACCTAAAACGCTGGTTAAAGGTTGAAGAACCATACTTCTAACCATATACTTGGTCTTCAAAAGAGCACAAGACCAGTATAAAGGCCTAATGTAATCTCTTCCTAAAAGAAGAAAACTACGTAACAGTTTTGTAAACTAGTTGCGTTATTGAAACACGCTTTTGTCTATTGGGAATGTGAAAATTTACTGCCTGGGACCTACTACTGTTTTGTAAAAGCATATTCCAATTTCAAATGTGCCATATATTATACAATTGTGCATTGATTAATTATATATAATACATATACCAATTCTTTACACGTTAAGAATTATTATTAATTGCCTGGAGCACTTACCTTCAATATTGCACATTCCGCATCCATTAGTACTCAGTTCGGCCATAATGGTGCAAAACTTCTCGAAACTCAACGTAGTTTCTTCAGACGTGCTATTTCCAACTCCGTTATGTGTGCTGCTGCCATTTTGCAAGTTGAAGTAGTTGTAAAGTTTGGAAATTTCCAGAGATTGATTGGTCAAGCGCCGGTAGGCGTCAATCACATCGAACATATGCATGTGACCGTTGTAGCTATCATAGACTTCACGCAATCGTCTGCAGAAAAAAATATCGCTTTTAACGTTTTTTTCCAGATTATTTCTCGAAAGATGTGAGTTGCCTCACTTTGATAAGGGAATAATTTCGTCCTTAAACGATTTTTGGATGCAAAAGTTATTCGGAGCGCTTGAAAACAGCACTCAAAAATTAAAGTATAATTTCGTTCAAGTAGTAGACCATTTTGTAGATAAGTTCTATATTGATGAGGCGGATTCATTTTTTTACAAACTTCTTTTTGGGTATTTCAATAATTCAAATTAATAATAATATAATTAATTAAATAATTCAATTTGCACAGACGAATTATCAGAGCGAATTTTCATATATTGTATTATCCTAGTATTGTTACACAATTTATTAACATACTCGTTTTTAGGTTCATTTAGGTTCTTTTGATAACGATAGCAGAAAATAGCTATCGAAACGTCAAGGTAA
>NW_026018916.1:8840838-8868048 GCF_020466585.1 Dendroctonus ponderosae
TTGCATTGTTTTATTTGCCACCGTGTAAAGACATTATTTGAAGCACTAATTTTTTGCAAAAGCACAACTCAACATAAATCAAATTGCTAGCAGCAATTAAAAATTATCCAATTCCTTAGTGCGGGCGAATTTGACCTCGTAACCTTTGTTTTGTTGAGCAGTTTAGTTAATTTTCACAGATTTTTGTATGAAACACCCATAATAACAATAATAATAATATTAATGTGCGATTAGTGTCTGCGATAAAAATGAATGCGTGTTCTATTAAGGTGCGAAATGGACGTTGAGAAATGACCCAAATTTATTTCTATAAAGCACCAAATTCCTTATAAACCATATTCTTTAAGCAAGATATGATAAAAGATGAGTAGAACTGACAATTATTTTTATCATTGATGCACTTGCAAAATAATATGCAGGGTATTTAATTTATAAAAAGTAACTTTGGGTTGATTCTAGTAATTGAGACACCCTATACATTTCAAAATAGTTTAGCCACAATCTTCCGTATTATATAGCTATATATATGGATGCTTTACATATTATTGTCTAGTTACGTTGTTGTGTAGATGCGATTACGCAATATATCAAGTTTCAAATAATGCAAGTCAAGTTTTAATACAATCTGGTTGTTAAATGGCATGTGGGCTAATTAACGTTCTGGCCTAGCGCGTACCTCAGCTTGTAGGTGATTTGTTCTTCAGGACTAGTTCCGTTTACAGCCACATTTTTCAAAATATCAGCCGTACACTGCAACGCCGTAGACAGGTTGGTATGGATTTGCACTCCTTTGGACTTTATTAGATCTAGTAGAGATTTCTGTCCTTGAACTAAATCGTAATATTCCCTGAATAAAAAAAATCGATTAGGCTCTGCTCTAGATTGGCAAGCTATCTGAAAAAACTTACTTGTCTGTAATAACTTCTCCCATTATAGTTTGTCCTATCCTATAAGGTTGAGCCACAACGATCACACACCGTCCACACGCCACTAGATATGCGACTTCCAGCATTCCCACAGTACTTCTTGTTTGACTATCGATGACGAACAGCAATACTGAAGCTGACTGTTTAGCATCATGTTCCTGAGCTAGAAGTTCTGGTGCCCAAATTGAAACTTGCTGAAAAAATAATAAAAATTGCAAGTTTTACTGAATATGTATTGGATCTTGTGGTACTTACGGGATTGTAAAAACTGATGCCATGTTTCTGCAGTTCCGGAATAGCAGTATCCGCTCTCCAGGTAGTTGGATTGCAAGATCCCCCCAAAAATACTTCGCATCTGCCGTTAGGACATTCTGAAATAAACAACTTGGATTCTAAATACTGCGAATATTTTATAATTTATATTATATATACGTACTATTTACTTTTTGTTGAGCTAATTTCCGGTGCGCTTTGGAGCTTTGGTAATTCTGCATTTCCCTGACGAAAACGCACATTTCACTAAAGGTAAGGCCATTTGGATTGCTGCCATTTTTTTTACTGTACTGCCTAGCACACTGGAGCATTTTTGTTACTGAAAAAAAAAACTGGCATAAAATTCTGTTTGATTTCATACGAAATATAATGGTTATGGAATGCCGCATCCTTAAAAGTGATTCTAGTTTCAACAAAGAAGCTGACATTTAAATATTTAGATAAACCCATAATTTGCTCAAATTAACGGCCGTGTTTGTTTAAATTGACTACTGGTTCCTCGGGTGACTAAAAGTTAACAGTATTATGCAGTGAGTGATGCTCAAATGTTTATATTAATTTTCGTTTTATTTGTGAATTGTTCCTTGATGACTGTATAAGAATTTTTAATTAAACATTTTTAATGTTGATATATCAAAATACTAGGTTTGAAAATAGTTAGACTTTGCTCCACTTAAATCCATTAAGAAAAATTTCTTATATTTTATTGGAAAATTGGGCAAAATTAGATTTTATCAAATGGGTAGGTCTAAAAAATAAAGCGATTGATTTACACTCGAGTGGGATTTGAAAATTCGAAATTTTATCATTTATTTGATAACGCTGCTGTTCATTCCAAACCTTTTTATATCATTGTAGTTATTGGAAACCAGCAAAATATTACCAAATCTAGAAAATTAATATATTATACAACAAGAATTGAGCTATAGTACGATAAACCATTATTAATGATATACAGTGCTCTTTATGTATATTTATTACCCAAAAAAAATGTAAACATTTACCAACGCCATTGCGTTGGAATTTATCATAACATAGACAAAAGAAGCATTTATACCGCGTCACATTAATTACTTAATTACCTATTTATATTAACAACATTTTTTAATATAAAGATAACATTGTTCCGAGTCAAAAGCCTGTAGACTTTTGGTTTCAATTTTGAACATTACATAGGGGTGTTATCAAAATTTTGGGAATAAATCGATCTTTAAAATTACAAAATACAGTGTGTGTATTAAAAAATGTCATAAATAGTGTATTTATCGGAAACAACGAGCTTTATACGTCTGTATTTTTTTTTAAATACCGAAAGCGGACTTAGACAAACTAATTGACCATAATCCTAAACCTCTGGTCATCTACTTAATTTTCCTTAACACACCATGGCAAATGGTAACGGATTATAGCAATTTTATACTTTTTCACCTCTAGGGATAAGATATATATACTCGTAATACTCAGAAATATAAAGGCTACATATGAGGAGTGTGAGGAAAACAAGAATTCCAGAAAGCATTTGCAATTAAAGCTTACAAATAAATAGGAAAGGAAGATAAGAACAGCTTTGACTATGTTGTGCAAAGAAAACAAGGAAGACGGCAAAGATGCTGTCTTTCATCCTAATATAAGGATTAAAAGATCAAAATATGGATTGAGTCCCGATCGGAATAACACTCTATAGTCAGAAAATGATATTTATGGCATAGCAACTCTACCGTTAAAATGATGATAATACTCCCAACAAAATGCCGTTATGGTTCTTTAATGAAAAACTGAAAGTGATTGTCAAATTTTAAAATTCTATTGCAAAAATTAAGGCAAGTTTCAATAAGACTTAATATGAAAAATGTAATCCGTTTTAAGATAATGTCGAAGAACGGCAAAATAATGAAAAATATAGAACCGCTCAATAGTTTAATTGATTCACTCTTGAATTGAATTCATTCTGCGTAATTTATGGCTACTAAAATGACCCTCATACAATTTAATACCAATAAGCTTTGTATAAAACTTTTCGTTTGTTTTTAGTGAAACACCCTATATGTTTTAACATGGTCGGGTGTAAAAATTAATTCTGTAAATTGCTTTAATAAGTAAATAAAAAACAGTCAACATGTTTTCCCACAGCGGAAAAATCTGATATGATTTTTGTCATAGGTAGTTATAAAGAAATAATTAGAGGTGCATTGTGCATCAATTTCTACAGTCAAGACAAAATAATTGTGGTAAATGAGAATTCTTGTGTTTGTATTAAGAAGAGGGAACGCATTTTGAACACTTAATTCATAAGTTTACAACTTCGAAGATTCAATTTCCTTACTTATTTCTGTTATTGAAATTATTATTGTTTTAATGTGTGACTTCACTAGTTACCAATGATAGTTGTTCATAGTTCAGCTTGAATTAAACTTGTTTTTACATAAGAAGTCAGTTTATTAAAACTTTTAACATTCGTGTAGCAAATAGCAATTTCTCAATAACGGTTGAGTTGATCAAACAATGTTATATTGGCTATGAGAAAAATTGTCTTCTCTTGATGTAAACCTAAGGGGACTAATTTAAAATAAGAGATAAATTTGAGTCAAAAGTTTACATTCAGACTATTTGTATTAAGTAGTAAAATGTTCCCTTTAGCTTTAGTTTGTTTTGTTGCCTGAGTAAATAGCTAGTAAAACGGACCTACATTTATTATATTTTCTAGTACAATTTCATATTTTTTTATATTATAATACAAACAGCTCGCGTTTTCTATATTAGGCCCCATTTTTCCCGTAGACAGGAACAGCGTGTTCCATTAAAAACAACATTAGTTTGATATGTAACTTTTTTGCATGATACGGTGTTTCAACGTGAATTGTAACAACTTCAATTAAATCAAAAAGTTTAAATCGATCTATATGCATTGTGCCACAATTGCGAATTATTTCAATCAGGTATAAAACAACATGTTAATCTGTACATCTGAAGACAACTGAATTATTTTCAGTCTAATATAATTATTTTCCACCGGCTTTATCTGTGTGTCTACTTTGAGTAGAACTTAGGGTTGCTGATGTTAATATATTAATGTTTCACTTGTGAATATAAAACAGTGGATTGTTCTTTAATGAGTCTTTGTCTAGTCGTTGTGTTATGGGCCTCCGTCCTATATCAGCTTTAACAATTTATTTAAAAGACCCAAATTCCCAATGTTTGAACGGCATACAATAAAAATTAGTATTATGGAGTAATATTACCTTGATTCACATAATTTAGCACGCACCAACACAGCTGTTTGGAGGTTGTTAAATTCAGTTTGGGAACATAAAATTAAATTTTGATAAAATGTTTGTTTTCATTGTTTTTGCGCCAGGTTAGGGTTAGGGTTTTGTTTACATGCCTGACAGCTGTATTCGCTGTTGCCACCGATGATAAAAATTACTACAAGGGCAACACCGCATCGCAAGAACCACAAAATAAACTGTAAAATGAACACATTGGAAAAACACTCTGAACTGTTCAAATAGTATGAGAGCATTACATGTTTATAATGCGATTTCTGTCCAAAAGCGTAACAATTTCCCAGATAAGATTTAGAAAATAATCTTTATTGGCGCTGACGAATACACAAGATGCAAATAGCACATGTTCTCTTATCTTTTATTATTATCTACTAGTTTCTATTGCATTTTACTTCCTATTTAGTACTCAGGTAATTTGAAAGATCAAAGATAAAAGAGACAGTTTTTAGTCTCTCACAAAAAATTTTTCGTGCGCTTTTTGCTTCACAAAACAGAATCGTAACGGTTCTAGTTTGAACGTGTGAATACCAATATACGGGGCAATTTTTATTCGATCGTTAATTACAAAGATTTCACATACTGGATCAGATACGCAGATTTAAATAAAACGCTTGGTAAAGCGTTCACTTCGTCGTTAAAGCGAGAATTTGTGGACTCTTTTACATTTTTTAATTCTTTATTTAGGATAGTGAAAGAACAAAAACATAATTCAGTTCCTTCCTCGTGATGGGAAATCAGACCGTCGTTTTCCGTTGGAGCTCAAGTATACCACCCATATAAATAACCACAGATTTCTTTCACCTCAAAATATGTACTTTTTTAGAAAACTTATCAGCTGTTTCACTCTTGTTCAGCGCGGTTTGAAATGTTCAAAATTGGCGCCCTTTCTTTGCGCAGTTATTTTTGCCTTTTATGCAGCTTAGTCGGTTAAACTTAATTAATTGCGCAAGTATTACTTTTGAGTGGATTTTGATCAGATTTCTTTGAAATGTACTCGAACATTTCCGTTAGCTTAGCTCAAAGCGTGCAACTTAAGTCTTGTTTTTTAAATTAAGTTTGATTGCAATTTATCAGTCTTAAAACTTTATTATGAAATTTCATTAATAAATGAGAACTTTCTTTTGATTAATTCAAATTTCTTTGGTGTCCTTGCGTTTCCAGTTTTTTGCGCAGCTTTCTGGCATATTTTCTTGAATATTGATCCATATTTGATTGCTGTTAGACATTTTGGGTTTAATTTTTTCTATAATTCAACTTTTTTCAAGTTGAATTTATAATTAATAAACAGAACAATATGCTCTTCATGTGCAGTTCATTTAAACCTCAATCTGGAATACTTTGATAATGTGATATTTTGAATATTCTGTAGACGTGAAATTTGAAAAACCGATAAATACTTTTATTTTTGCTTAAATATTACATTAATTAAATTAAGTTAAAAAAGGAGTCTTCACGATATCGTATTGTAGTTGAGCATTTCAGTCGTTCGTTTATTTTGAACAGAAGAACTGATGTATGCAGGCCAAATATTGATTTAAAATAGGAAATAATTAAGTAATTTCATATTTTTATCAAGCGAAACTAGCATTGCTCTGCATTGCCACTTTAAAGATTAGCTTATTTACTATTTCTATTTCTAATATCTAATCTCCATACACGGTATAAGTTCAGTAGAAAAGTTCTATTCTGCACATTAATATACCCAACTGATAATTTTTATGAATGAATCAATAATTAAAAAATATGATCACTTTTGCCTCAAAATTTAACTCAATTTGCATGTCCGCTTTACTTTACAGACATTAATAATTCAAAAAGTTTTTAGGATCTACTGAGGACAGTCGATCTTTATCCAGACGAACATTGTTATTTGCCGCGCCAAAATCAAACAAAGCTCTTCAATTTTGATTCCTTAAAGTTTCCTGATACAACCAATCGTTTTCAAGAATTCTCTGTTTACAAAACGAATGTATCATCATTATCAAACAAAAGGAAAAACATAGACTATGGCCATAAATATTCTTTATGGTCTCAATGATTGTACCAGATTTAAAGCCGCAATTTAATAATTAAAAAATATTTTTACGTTTCTTTTTATGTCTGCAGTTTAGAGCAAGTGGATTTTTGTGAAATAAGTTTCCCAAAAAATACGTGACTTCAATATTTGTTCTGAATTATGAATCACTCGGTATAATCACGCTTCTAAATGGAACTATTAAGGATAACGTAAGCCACAAATCAGCAGCTAAAACCATCAAGCACACTGAATAAGTAGTTATCTACTCGAAATATGTGTTTATTTAAAATCAATCACTCTGTATATAATTGTTTTGGCTATAGTCGCTATTAGTTAATTAATTAAATTAAATTAAAAAAATTAAATACTTAAAAAAAATACGAATTCCGTAATAAACTTGAATTGGCAGTGGTAAAATTTGAAAACCCGACTTTCACTCAATCAATTAAAATTGTTGTAGTTTACCTTGTGTATCGGAAGGGAATAAGTGCATGTCATTGAACAGTGCCTTCACCGAATCCTCTGGAATATGTAATGTATCGCCTAGTCTTAGACATATTGCATTGTAGACCTCCCTGTAACAATGGAAACATAAATTTAGTTCAAAACAATAAATCTAACAAAATGCAAATTATTTGGCCTGCATACATTAGTACTTCTGTTCCAAAAAAAAAAAACGACTTAAGCTCAACTATAATACAGTATCGTGAAGCTTAGACCTGTTTTTACATGGTCGTTTTGCCTTATCAACAATATGAGCTTCCATCGTCTTTCGTTCATTACAACAATAAATGTTTGGTTTGTCAAGTATATCGATGACTCGTTTTGCCTGTTTTAATTAGCTTATCAACTACTGATACAGGGCTTAAAATATCTATGTGATTATATAAAAGTTTTCCAACCAATAGTGCGACGACCAAAATGTATTTAATATTTTGGAAAAATTAACTAAAACAAAATTTAGTCTTGGCTTGACCAGTTGAAAAAACAAATCAAAGCTGTGTGTATGTATAAACTAAAAAGTGCTGGCAATACTAATATTTTGTAGTATCTAGCAGGTGAAGAATTAAAATTTTCAACTGCTAGAAAACTTAAGATTATGTTGTTCTATCTATTTCCGAGATAAAAATGTATCTGCTGATTTTTCGACGAACCACATATCTATTGGGAAAAATATAGATATCAACTTTTTTGATGACTTTCGATTGTTTTGAAATTAATTAGTTAATAACTAGTGAAAGAAATGCAAATGTTGCAAAGCTTGGAATCGGAGAGAGTTTATTTTCTGATACAGCAGATCTAGCAAGCATAACTAAAAAGTACTTTTCTTGTTAGCTTGTTTTGTCTTGTTGAACTTCTTAATTTCAATAAATTTTTATATTAATCTTTGTTTCTTTATGCACGTATGTTATACATCGATTCTGTTGTGTTTTACCTTAATTGCATTATTTTATCTATTTGTATTCAGAAGAAAGTTGAAGATAAATTTAAAAAATTGGACGAAAATTTAACTGTCATTTCTATTTTCAGTTAAAGCGTTAAAGGAGAAATTATCTCCAATAATAATAAAAACTACTGATTCTTTAGTGAATGTCATTGTTTATATTGTGATATTAGTTTTTTAGAAATTTTAAACAATGAAAAATAATTTAATTTATAAAATATAATGTGCGTAAAGCGGTTCTTAACTTTTATTTTAATAAAAAACTTACAATAATATGATGAAATGTATTCTAATAATGTCATTACATTAAATAAACAATTAATATAAGAAATCATAGAAATGGACAATTTTGAAGTCTAACAAGAATAATAACACTTTTCTTCTTTATTTTAATAATCATGAAACTCAGTCCAATTTTAACTGTAAATATTTGAAAATAATTAAATTCGCACATTAAATTAGAGCTGAAATATTTTGAAAACTTTCTGATATGCACGTAGTTTAATTCCCGACTTTCCTTGAAAAGAATAGAAAAATATAGTTCAACTTGAAGCTAAAATAATTCTTTCTAATGATTTTCAAAGAAAACGTGTTAAAACAAACTGACGGTTTTAGAAACAATATAAGACTTTTTAATTTAATTAACAATTTTAATATGCTAGTGTAGAAACTGGCCCTGGAATTTCAACATTACAAGACACCTTTAATCATGTATTGCTCT
Source organism: Dendroctonus ponderosae (assembly GCF_020466585.1). Lineage (NCBI taxonomy): Eukaryota > Metazoa > Arthropoda > Insecta > Coleoptera > Curculionidae > Dendroctonus > Dendroctonus ponderosae. The sequence continues at coordinate 8,849,504 of NW_026018916.1, forward strand.
CTTATTTTATGGTACTGTGTGATCTGTTGCAGCAACAATGCGAGCGTAAATATAAACTTTGTTTATTTTTCAATAAATTAACTGTAGTATTAACAACAATAGTTATCTTTAAGAGCCTTTAGTCTGCTATTGACATGGAAAAGGTAATCGTCTACAACTCAACAAGATATGTCTTTTATGTAAATTTTCTTTTTTCTACTTAATATTGACTGGCAGTTTTGTAGATTCTTCTCAAATATCACTTTGATTCCTGTTGATTACATTACAATAGAAAGTGATGTTTGAGTTAGAGCAGGTCAAGATAATTGAATTGATAACATCTCGCCAAGGAAAGATTAACAATAAATTGACTTCGTTGTTGAAATCGGTTTTGGGGGTTCAAATTTAATTTAAATCACTTTCAGTCATCACAGCATAAAAAGAAATAACGTAAATATGATCTACAAGTACATACCCCGATACTGGTTGTCTTTTAAGAGGCCAAGACCGATTTTTTAGAAATTCTTTGCGGTGTCCCATCTTAGAATTGAAGCTTTTGAGCATTCCAACCAATTGAAATCTCTATAATCTGTCTAGGTTTCGGCACTAGCCCAACTCGCACGAGCACTCGTTCAACTGTTAAAATGCATGCACCACTTCCTCACATGTACCAGGTGTCCTCATATCTTCAGCCACCCACAATTTTACGTTGCCGAGACGGTTAAAACGTTTTGCGGCTGGAATTTACTCAGCAGGAGTTCCTGGGCGGTTTTACGAAATCTAAAATGTGCAAATGCAACGCGTTTAATTGCCATTGAAATACAGGAATTCGGTTATTCTGCATGGCCTAGAACTGACTGCAACTACAAAACGAAAAAGCTAAATGAGGTTCAGAGCGATAAAACCGATAAAGAATTGACGAAAGCGGTTGATAAATTAAATCTCGTGGGAGTTTTTGTCCGCCAAGCAAACCGTTTCAACTTGTTTAGCTTTTATTCAATGTGAGTAACTTTGGAATGAAGACATCTTCGGATTTATTTCCATTGCCTAAGTCGATATAATTTGTCAACTTGAAAATTCCACAACAGCAACTTTTAGCACCAAAAATTTTCAATCCTCAGTATGTCGAAAAGGAAATAATCTATTAGGTGTTTTTTAATCTGCGGAAAGAAAAATGTTGATTGACGATTAGTGTTTGTTTCATGCACATAAGTCGTTTAGTAAACTATCTTTTGACAACAAAACTTTGGGGTTGATTTAATGCTCCTAAAGAAATTAACAGAGTTTCGGAGATAGAGGATTTCCGAAACTGCCATTTTTCAATTAGATTTCATCAGAAATGCATCAACAATTTTAGATAAATAATTTAATAATTTTGGGACGATTTTAAGGTAGCCAAAAAATGTAGAATTCATCAATAATCTTCGCCAAATTCGGCTTTAAATGGGATAGAAAGCTAGTATCACACCATTAAATATTCGAACATTATTAAAAAAACATCTTGTATAGACTAAAAAATTCTAGCCTCAATAATCCGAATCTCACTTCCTGCATGGTTTGGTAATAGGCATAAAATTAAAATTTTAAATAAGTAGAAAACTGAGATTATGCGCTTCTATCTATTTCTGTTGAACTATTTTGCAATTTAAAAATTGGTCTGAAAACGAATGTTTTACGCTTTGAGTTGKTTTTTTCAACGRTCAAATGCTGAACCTCAGGACGATATTCTTCTAATTTTTWATTATTCTTATATAAAGAATTGTTTGTGGAAGCCTAACATTTTTGGCGTACTTTTTCACTGTTGTAGAGTGTACTGATTAGTATGGATTGACGAAAGGTCATATTTGTTAAAATCACAGTAAGTTGCTGTATTAATAACTCGTTAATAGTTAAATTAATGCTTGTGTTGTTAACAAGGAATTATGGTAAGTACAAAAGACCCTTATGGACGTATTTGAGTGTTCAGATCAAAATATGTTTTATTGCGGCAGAAAATATGACACATTTTATGAACAAATATATTTGAGGCAAGTTTTCTTCAACGCAAAGAGAAAATAATTAAATACTGCTTGTTTGGTAAGTATTGACCTTTSAAAGAAAGTTAATAGAAATTTTCACATTAGTCCCTGTTGTAACAGAARAATATATATTTGAAAATATTTATTTCCTGGACAAGGAAAAGAACAAAATTATGAAAATTTTTGAAACTYCTTGAAAAATAGGGCGTRGCTAGTAGAAAAAATATTAATTTAAATAAACTTAGCATAGTTTCAAGACTCCTTACTATTCTAAAGRAAAAAACAATATTTTCTTGAAACAAGCTGRTTTGAAATGATTTTTCTAGTAAGTTTTACAACCTGCCTTTTATCCAATGTGTTATTGGATACCWTRGTATATGAAGGTGATCCAGTTTAAATCCTCAAAAAGTCAACCACACATGCGAGTTGCTGCATAAGAAGTGCAGGCGTAAAAATAATGATTACCGAATAATTAATAATGATAAAAAAATAACTAATATCAAATAATTCAAAATTTAAAATAATAATAATGTATGTATATCGACTTAAAACATCCTTACTTAATATTGGATAGACTTTTTTTGCAGTCTTGAACATCGTTTTCTACTATTTTTATTGAAATGGTAGTTAATAGACGATTTTAGGCGTCCGCATGTTCAAGTAAAATTTACCTTTTATAAAAATATTCAATAAACCCAAACCGGCGTTCATTTGTTTACAACGTAAAATGTAACATTTTATACTATTTTTTCCTTTTTCCAATTTCGTTCACAAAAATATTCAATATCAACAAAAGTTCGCAAAGTACTAAAGTACTACTTATTTTGTAAAACGATCTTTCTTTACTCCACCAAAAGTCACTAAATAAAAAAAACTGCTAAAAATACAATTAGCAAAATATTAACCAAAACTTAAACAGAATCTTGAAATACTGCAAATGATCTTGAAATGCTGCAAACCTCAGTTTATCTGAACTTTACTTATTATTTTCATTTATACAATTAAAACTAGAGCACTTTGTACCTTGCAGAAAATGTTAGCCCATTTTGTATATTCTGAATTTTCATATTAATGAGGAATTTTTAGTTCCCACTCAAAAGTACGAAGAAATTAGTCAATTCTGAAAATACTAAATTTCTCATCAATTAAAAAATTAAGATCAAAAGGGATCGCAAATTATCCCAATATAGAATGATGTTAGAGAATGTATTAAATGTAAAAATTAAAACTATTAAAATCGCAATTATTATTACCCCTGATACCAAAACTCATGCAACACTAATAATAGTTAATAATAAGGCATTTTTTAATTAAAAGCCATTTGTATCGCTTCACTGAATACGGGAACCCGTACAAAAAATTAACCCGCATAACGTTATTGGCGATAGACGTTTAATGAACCGATTTATCGAACCATCGCTACTTCCAGATAAGAGTTGGCCTGCTTATTTCCCAGACTTAGCACGTTTAGAAAGTTGACATGGAAGAGCTGAAACTCTTTACCAACAACCAGTAAACGATAAAACAAATCAACAAAGAAACCATACATTATGTATTAGATACATTCGTGAGATTACTAGCTATTTTACTAGCAAGAAATCTCGTGCTGTTTACCAGAAAGTTATTGTTTTCGTGGACTAAATAGCGTTTTTCGTGCAATTATCCACGCACTAGGTACTCAAAATAATTAATATTTGAGATATACTAAAAAATCAATAAATATTGTTGATAAACGGAAAGCTATTTTTAACAGTGTGTAATGTATCTGGTATATGTGCGAGTGTTCCTTGTATCTATTGTTTGCCTCGTGTGTGCTCCGAATTATTAGTACCTGCAGCTACTATCACTAGTTATTATCGCGTATCTCGAGCAATACTCAATAAGGCTTAAAAGTATTTCAAATGATTTATGCTTAAAATAGAGCCAGTTTTTCCTGCAGGAAAAACTTATAAACAGTGAAAGTTTTCTTTAGATGTCTTCTACAGGAGCAATTACTTTGGAAGGAAACATTACGCTGTTTGCAAGTTGTTTCAAAATTTATTGACTTGTCCAGTCTCAAACTGTCCAGTGAAAAGCACTAATCAAACGGCAGCCTATCAAACATCCATGCTGAGAACATCGCCCAAATAAAAAAAATATAAGCCATCGCACTTTACATGACAACGGTGAAATTTTACCGCTTTATTTTAAAGCTGGTCGTATAAACAACAGATATTCTATTTTAGTGAATGCTCTAATAAATTGCCATTTTCAACTATATTCCCCAACGATGTATAATATTGAACGATCCGTGATTTGTATGTTTTAAGATACAAGCAACGTTTGCTTTGTCGATAAGATTTCTCGATAAAAAATGCGATTTTGTGCATTACTGAACTTTATGGCAGTATAAAACACGTGTATCTACAAAGTGGAACCTTTCGAGTAATAATATTGTCTTATTTAGTCATAATTGCCGATAATTGATTCCAGCTTTATTTTGACGGAATTCCAGTTAAAAAGTACAATTTATGTTTAGTAAAAACATCAAATTTAAAAGGCAACTTTGAACTACTGAGTTTATATAACCGGATCAGTAGAGCACTTTGGTTCAATTGATAGGATATTGATTATTAATAATTATCTAAGCAGGCGAATAGAAGTGTAACACGCTATTGAATTTGGTTACCAAATTGAAAAACATAAGTGGAACTCTTTAACAGCGCTAGTGTTAATAAAGAGTAAACATAACTTTGCGAGATAACCTATGACTCCAACATTTTGATACAACGATAAAATTTGTATCATTCACAAATAAAGCTGTCGCAGGAACCAGCAGTAGTTTTCCAATGAAACGGTTTACGTTATAATTTTTCAATTACAAGCCTGATAATTGGTTATCGTTGCTATAATGGCAGCAATAAAGTAAACTGAAATAAGGACAATAGAATTCCATTAGTTATAACTTGGCAACAAACTGCAGATATTTCCTGCTGCAACTCCCATTTAAATAAATGATAAGCTATTTGTACTTCCTTTTGATTTCCAAATCGTATATATAGATTGGCGGTAATTTCTAATTTTAAATTCCTGCCGGGAACCTCTAACCTGCTGATATTTTAGCCGGGAAGCCAAAATAACTCAATGAATTTAAATTTTTTATTTAATAACTCGATACGCTCGCTAATTTAGAGACTTTTTGCTGCTCCAACGTTGGCCAAATTGATGATTTGAATGCAGGAAATGAGTTTTGAAAATCGAGTTTATTATAGTAGTGTTGTCACTGCTAAGTTTGTATCTTGCCAGAAAGAGGAAATAGGAAGCCAAACAGAAGATAAACAGTCCTATATGACGCACTTTCTGTTGCTGTTGAACTAGTAAACAAATGTTTGGTATCTATTTGTAGTTAAAAGTTGCGATAGCAAGGGAAATACTTTGAGTATAGTTTCTACCAAAATAAAAATATTTCTGTGAACTTTCGAAATCGATTGAAAACGCGCAAGTTGAAAGCATGTTCGTGTGTCGTATTTGTAGAAGTTGAATAGCAACTTATTAGTATCAGCCAAAATTTATATTTAATGACAGGATTTGCAATAAAGTGCCTTTTAAAGTATTTTTTTGTGCATTTAGTTGTGCAGACATTATTTCCAATTTACTAAATTGAAATCTTCCAAACAGCTCGCTGATTTTATGAAAATTTTGAAAAAGGATTTTGTTAATGTTAACTCTAACAATAACTAAAATTTGTAAACAGCACAAACAAGTAAATCATTCTTCAAATAATAAATTGTAACTGAATTATTTTCAATTATTGTCATAATTGTTATCAATTGCGAATTACATTATATTCATCATTATGTTCAAATATACATACTTATATAGGTAAACATTGTCTTCGAAAAACTTTGGCACCCGATATTATCAAAAAGGAGGGGCTAAATTTAAATCTTTTGGACAAAGTATTAGATGAATTAAAATAAAAATGTGACATTTTTACACTAAATGGAGACGTGCGATAATTTTCAAATTTATTTAGTGCAAATTGGAAACTTATTTATCTTCTTTTTTATTTAATATCAAACAAACACATAATTGTTCCAATAAACATAATCTGGTCACTTCGTCAGCACTCAAAAATAGCATCACTAATGTTTAATTTAATAATTAACATTCGAGTAGAAAAGTAAGAGAAACCTGAACAATTAGCAGTACTTTGGTGAATTTTCCGAGCCGTCAGGGAATGAACTTAGTTTTGCTATTAGAATAACTGTCTTTGGTATTTTTTTAATGGCAAATATAACAAATTTAATTAATATCCAAACCTTCGCCTTGACCGATATCAAAATGATGCTTAATGCATTATTTGATTAAGAGAAAATATTTATTTGAAGAGAACATACTTTACAAACTTCGATATTTTTACATCTGGATAAGCAATAAAATTCAAATATACATTTTCGGCTTATGTAAACACATTTTTTCTTTTCTGTCGGGTTCAGAGTATTAGTTGTCGACATGCATAGGTAGTAAATGTAGCGCTAACAAATCACACCAAGCAACTTCGTCTCATAAGTGGTAATTCATACAACCCCCAATTCATATTTTATTATAAACGATTTTTGCTGAAAACCCCGAAACACATTATTGAAATTATTGGTCAACTTTCCGTGATAACATTTATTCACAATCTGTTAGTGTTTTTCGAAGTTTGGCGAACAAAACATTTCTGCGTATTTTAACAAAAGTGTTTCTCAATAATCATTTCATGCTTTCATAAAGAAGGGATTTGAATGTTAATGTTGTTGGGTTGCGGGGATAAAGTACGAAGTCAAAAAGAAGCGTGCATGTTTCACTGCAAAGTTTCCTGATAATCCTATTGAACTAATGAATGTAGGTAGAATATTTAGAAGAAGCGTAGGAAATTTAGCCAAAGCTGGCAGAACACAAGCTTTAAGGRAAAATAAAAAACCGAATACAGTCAAAACAGTGAATGAAAATACAAATTTGTCAATTAMTTCGGATATTGGTCATAGTTTTATGCAGAGATTTAAAAWAAGGCAGGRGGGGTATCACCCCTCTAAAACATGTMTTGCCGGACCTTTTTGAGGATGATTAGGCTAGAAGATTATAATTAAAAAATTCTMCCATAATATTATCTTCTCGTACGAAGCTCCGTCATTTATTTATTCAGATAATATAAGACGGATCTACACAATATTCCCAAAACTCAATGTGTGGAATGACAAAAGTAMTAACAGAATTTTTGGATCATCTTTCTTCAATTAGAASTAATTTTTTCWAATAATAATGTTAGAAAAATATATAAATATCACCATCAATATATCACCCAWATATCACCCATCAAAGGAAKAATTTGAATCCATCAAGAACTACRTAAAGAACAGCAATACTGGTACTTCAATTTTTTTTCAAATCAATGAACGGGCCCACATGGTTCTATCGAATGGCCATCACCATTGCCGGATCTCATACCACTCGATTTAATTGTTTAGGGGTATTAAAAGAAAATGGTGTATCAAACCGCAAGCATTAAGGACCTTAAACATAAGATAACCATCTTATTCCTTGGCGAAATTCAGGTGGGAGGTGGAGATCATTTAGGTGAGTGTTAAGTAATTTATATTATTATATTAGTAAAGTGTATTATTTTTAAAAAAATAATTAGCCGCTGTTTTAGAGAAATGGGGCAGATGCAAATATTGTATACTACCCATTAAAAAAATGGGGTAGCTGGGGATGAAGGAGAATATATAAGGAATAAATGTTATCACCAAAAATCGAACAGCAATTTCAATAAAAAAAAGTTACGAGTTTCAGTGTTAAAATCGCTCATAAAAATGTTTTACGTAGGACATTTGAATAAAATCCGTATAATGTTTTCCCAGTTGTTGCACTTTAGATATTTCACTTATGAGGAATTAGTAGATAGCAACTGCAAATAAATGTTAACAAGCGCTAATGCAATTGGAGTTGTTGACAGCAAAGTTTTTGTTAAACGTTTCCATAAAATAGCGCATAAAGTTAGATCAGGACGATCAGAAGTGACTTGCAGTGAATAGAGCAGGAATTAATAAGCGTTACATTAATCCATCAAACTAAAGTTGATACTCACATTAAAAGTTGTAACCATTTTCGAGAAACACTGTGTCGTTTCGGTAGAGTTAAAATTATTGATTGCACAGCCCTAACATCACTTTTCTTAAACCCCATTTTACGTTAATAGCTAGAACAGTCTTTTGTACTTATTTACATCTCCCTGATAGCTAGTTGAAATGGAATGCTTGTAGCGGTCTCAGATTGCAAATGGAAATAAAAGAAAAATCCTGCAACACTTACGTCGCCAATAGGAAAAGTCCAAACACTGTTTGTACGTTGAATTTCAATCTATCCATGTATCCAGGATAAATCTTATTTTAATATATTAGGTTTGTTGGGAATGAACGTAAAATTCGTGGAAAAAGGCAACAACACGAAACAATCGACGAAGTCAAAACACACATTGGCACACTAGAGAAAAATCAAATTTCGCTCGCCTACACACGCAGTATTCAAAGAGCGCGCGAATTTCGCTACGCTAAACTTAAATATACTTAAGCTAACAGTTCTGTTAAGTTAACCAAACGATCGCTGAGATGCGACTGAAAATAATTTGCGGCTTTTAATTGTTACTGGGGCTCGTATATTGTTGAATTTTGAGTTGAAGGTTACTTATACGAGGTGGTATCTACAAGTGCTGGTTCAAATTAAGTCAATATCTAATTTATTATGAGTAAGCCATGGCCAAGGTGTTGGAGTGAAAGTACTAATGACTCTCAGAGTGGAGTGTTCACAACATCACCGTATTTAGGCTTGTAGGCTAATGTCTATGGTCCATTTCCAATTATTATTCCGCAAATGTTGGATGATCTAATAGAGGATTTAAATTAAAAATTTGCTTCACATTTTTCGCAAAAAAATGTTTAGAGAGTGTTTTAATTGCTCCTAAATGCAGATTTACCGAAGAATATCAGCAAATGAAATCATTGAACTAATGCATTTTTGTTAACGAAAATCTGAGTCAAAACTGATAAATTTTTAGGGTTTTTAAGCCAGCGTGAAAAAAAATCATCCTGACGTTTTGCAACCACGAGTCGTCTGCATTTTCAGAGGTATTTCGTTCGGAAACGTTCGAAAGACGTTTTCAGCATCTAAATAAAAAAAACATTGTTTGGAAAAAGTTCGTGCAAACTTTTATTTCATATCGTATATTAAATCATCCTACAACTTCAGAATAATAATTCGAAACTGATAATTAGACCATTAATCCAGTGTAATGTCGTTTGAAAATGTGCAGCACTCGTGCTTGCGAAACGTCAGAATTATTTTTTTAACACGGCAGCCTAGAAGCCTCAAAAAGCCCCCAACTTCGAGCATTGACCGAGCAACTCGCAAAATATCAAAATTGTTTATGTAAACTTTGCATTGCATGTTTAACCGTGTTAAACTCGAAATTTGAACCTGATCAACAAAGTTAAAATGTTTTTGAAATAGAATGCTCATAACAAAACTTTTTGAAACATTTATACCATTAAAATATGTACAAGTGTATCCTGATAATGCTGAACAAATTCACCTTTATAATTTGCATTTGAAATAAACTAAGATTTGTTGTGAGAAATATAGTGTTTTACTATTTCTTTTTCACTTCCTAACTACCCACAAACGTCTTTCCCGAACCACCTTAGATTACACTATTTAGAATGTCAATAATAATATAAAAAAAGCAAAAAAATATTTTTCAATTAATTTAAGTCTAGTCAGCAAAAACTGATTATCAATAGATTTAATGCGAAATCGAACTGAACAGCTCGGTATTTTGTCGCCTTTTTTCAATTTACCGATTCTTTGTTTCAAATAGTTAATTAATTTCAAAATCCTATCGGAAAGATTACTACCTTTTCTATCGGAAAAATTACTACATGTCTTGTCCGGTATAATACGGGGCTACATGTGCTAATTTCCTTCGACTGTGTATCATAAATTCAACCTTGACGAATTTTCTTTCCTGGTTTCACAGAAAATTACATTAAATTGTGCAATTGTTTCAGTCAGCTCTTTAAATAAACGGGCAAAGAGTAGCACATAAGGAAAACGAGATAAACATGTGGAACCTTCAGTGAGACTTGCCCAGAGTTAATCGACATGCATTAATACATTATGGAAGTGACTGCTTAATCTTTTTTGACTTTATAATAAAATTATTAATTTATGTTATTTCTGAATCACACCAACACAAATTACATATCCAGAGTAGTTCGTAAGTTCAAGAGTGAACGTAAATCTTTGCCGGTCATAATTATGTGGAAAACACGTTGCCAACCAATAATAAAACTAGTTTTTCTTTTATTGCAGCCACTAACAAAATTTTATTGGAATTTATCAAATTGAAATTAATTGCGTTATAAATAGCGTGCTTTAGCTAAAACTTGGGATATTTCTTCTTAAGCAACCACATAAAGCATGCATATTTTTCTATGAAAAAATATTTGCGAAGAATATAAAACATTTTTACTGCTTTAAGGCCGAAATTGTTCAAAGTTTTTCATTTGAAAAACTCATTATGGTTTTGAGGCTGAATTCTCTTGCTCAACTTCATTTTCCAACTTGTCTGAGCAACGAAAGATTGGCTTGCAGTTGATAGATGAAAATGAGACTGTCGTGTATGTCGTTAAAATGAGTTCATCTAACAATCTATTTGCAATGATCACTTAGTTGGTAAATCGGAAAAGTTTTTGTTTTAAACAGAATGTTTTAAAAGAAAAAACTCAACCATTGCAATGTGAATGACAGTCAAGGAACGTGTCTTTCAAAAAAAGTTTGAAAACATTTTACCAGTAACAAGAACACGTTTTAGTAACGCGTTTCAAATTTGACTCTCTTTCCTAAGAAATTCAACCATAATTCATTAACTCCATAGAGATAGACACAAAAACATATTCCTCATATTTTAATGCATCTCATGGAAAAGACTAAAGGCTTATTAACGTTTATTATTACTTATTAAGACTAGTCATATTAAAAAAATGTTAAAACATACGATAATATCCCAATCTTCCAAGCTATAGAAAACCAAAATATTCCAATACTTAATAGTCCATCTAAGCGAAATGCATACATCGGAATCAGCTGGAAATATCTGAGAAGTCGTGAGTCAAATTGTTTAAAAACTCTATTTTTTAGTGGGGTAAAACCAAAATTCCTGATCTCTAAAGAAATCGGCACAAACACTAATAAATACTGCGGATATTTCACTATACAGGGTGAGCCAGTTTGGGTTAGCCTTTGCCTAGTTAGGTTTTATAGAAAATTCACTACATTTAAATGTTAGCTAAAAAAATCGAAACCCATTATGCCTTCAAAAATAAAACCGTTACAAATAAATAAACCGATCTGGCTGAAACTTGGTGTGAGTCCTTCCAAGAGATGCTACTAACTGAAAATAACTTCTATTCACCAGTGGTGCGCTCTCTCTTACTTTACACGGACTTTTCAAATCACCCTCGTATTTTAACAATCTTCAGGGATTTGGAATGAAGCAGAGCCTTTGGATTTTAGCGTATCGTAAAAAATGATAATCTAATGAATAATATATAGAACTTATTTCATCAGGCACATGAACGATCTCCAAAAATTAAAGATATTTAACGTTCTGTTCGTTAATTTACTTTACTCTATGATTGAACCGTTTTTATTCACTGTGCTATTAGCTAAATTGAACTATCTTATTAGCAGGACGGAATCTTATCTGTACTCTTAAAACTTAGAAGCAAATATTTCAAACTTTTGAAGGGGTAGAGACATATTTTAGGAAAAAGTGTAAGTGATGGCTATTTTCAAGGCATCGAGTTGAAATTTGGTGCATTATTGAGACATTAAACATTAAACGAGGATTTTGGGCAAATTTGAAACACAAATATCTAGCAAATGTTTGCATGTACCTGGGCCCTCTCATAACTAGAGATGAGCTTAAAGTGCTTCTTTACCTAAGCTTTCAAAACAATTTTCCCAACGTTGAGCTCTCTTAAGAGATGTTCACAGGCTTACTGAAGTAATTATGCGGTTAAAACGATCATAATTTCGATAATGTCCACATTTTAATTAGAACAGCAGATACTTACTTAAAATGATTTATATCACGATCTAAATTAGAAGAAATACGTACGCAGACACTTACTTCTTCAGTAAATGTATTTGATCATATCACCTATTAATTTTCAAGTGTCATCCATTTAGTGAGCAAATACCGTTTTCACGTTGATTTAATGACTGATACGTACTTGAACATAGTGGTTGGACATTTTTTTGCGAATTATAAATGCCTACCGGCTAATTTGTCGGCAAATTACCGGATGTACGATATTATTTCTCATTAGTAATGACTTTCCTGACTACATATCTGTGGCAGTGTGTAATTTAAAGAAAATCGCTCGTATTTCAGTCAATTTCCTTCATTCCTCGAATGGAGATTTTGTTTGTTTGAGCATAGCGGATTTAGATATGCTATTACAGGAAGCTACGGTTGGCACAAAAAGTGCAATTGGAAACTATCCATGATGGTATGCAAATATGCAATTAGCTTCCGTTGGAAGGAAATGAAATGGAAAATTTAGATTTCCCATGAAGCATCTGCGAATAGCTAAACTGCAAATAGAAGCTGATGTATAAACAGAAAATAAAATTAAACAAATTGATGTTGATTGGCAAATCCATTTTAAGTCGTATTACGAGCAAAACAAATTACGTAGATAGCGGTCAGGTCGCCGAATTTATTGAGGCAAACCATTTAAATTTTAATAGATTCCACCTACGGATTTAAATTGGCAAATTTCACGTGGATGATGTCATATAATGGCGAGTTTCTTAGGTGCTTGCGTAGTTTTCTAATTAGTTTTTGCATGGCATACTTAACGTTCGCTCATAAAACAACTGGCTGGGTAAATAATAGTTTACTCTAACACGAAATAAATTACCTAGACGCTTCAGAAAAAAAATATTGCCCAGTGAATCAAATCAAATTGCTTCTCATTTCGTAGGTTCAATTTAGTATGATTCCCAGATGTGACGCTATTGGAAAGTTTTAGAGAAATAGTTTACAAATATACTAATGGACTAGTGTTTAACAACACGTTAATAATACAGGGTGGTAATAATAGGTTTTTTATAAGTCACGAAAACTGATGTTGTGAAGTGAGGTTATACGATGAAGATAGGTTATACGGTGAAGTTGCGCAGTTCATGGTTAAAATGTGCAGTTTTTCGAATACGACTCATCTAATGAAAGTATCTACAAATAGATAGGCAAATTATGATTAATTCGCATAAAAGATTAAGTTTGCCAGTATTTTACAGTAAAACGTTAGGAAAACGCGCGGTTTTTCTGTTTAGAGACAGTGTTGTTTAGAAATATTGACCTAAAAGTGAAGAAACCCCAATTTTCAAGAGTTTTCCAAATAAATAATTATACACTTTCTCGCTTTTTCAGTTCGGAACAATATTTTTGAAAAAACACCCATAAATAATTATTACGGTTTGTCCATAATTCGAAGCTGCAAAAAGGTTTCCAGAAATTTTTGCAATGCGGTTAAGGAGGCGAGTGTTCGAATAAAATGTATCTTATAATTTTTCACAGAAGATACCTGAAGATTGCCAGTATTTGCTTAATAGAAACTCTGTCAAAACTGGAATTACCTTAAGACTTAAAGGATCTTTAGAAATCTTTAGAGCGACGAGGGTGGCGAATTTTCCCACTCATTTTTTGTGAACTGTTGCTCTCTGGTCGTTTTTTCAAGATGATCCTAATTACTTTCGGTAAAAAACTGAATAAAATCATTTGGTTTTTGTGGCAAATTCGAAGATGAAATGGGTTTTCTAAAGTTCCCTACAAACCGATGAACGAGGCGAAGTTTCTGGCAAAATTAGTTTTGTCATTTTTGGCTGAAAAAAACCCCATTATTGTCAAAAAAGAAGTCCTGGAAAGGGATTTCAAAACTTTTTACGAAGAGACGAAGGATTCGAAATTTATTTCATAATTTTTCGCAGAAAATAGTTTGATATTGTCAGCATTTTTAAGTGAAACTTTAGAAAATTGAGCATTTAGAAGTGTAAGTAACTTGGCTAAAACTGGAAAATCCTGACATTTGAAGGCATTTTAAAAATATTATTAATAAATGGCCTCCCATCTATATAATAGATAATATATAAATAAATCTAAAAAAAGTGAGTTACTCAGGCCTAGTGCGAGCAGATTTCTGAATTGGTTTTTGCCAAATATATCAAATCTTTTGCTAGAATTATTTATTATTTAGTTTTTCTGTTCTTTTGCGATCGCGAACAAAATAACTAACTTGGGGTGCATTTATTTGAGCCCTGACAACAATAATTTGGCTGGGAAGCAATCAGGTCTTTACACTCTGTGTAATAACAATATTTTCATATTGTAATGTCGATTTAAAATTTTGTATAGATTTGATTTAAGTAGCATTGGTAGAACAGAATAACTATTATCATAGAAGACCAGCACATTCTGAGAATTTTCTGTTAAAAAAAAAATGGGTAACATAACAAGCAAACATTTTTTTATAGAAACAATTTTTTTTCCATGAAATAAAATGTATCCACTTCAAGAGATTGGAGTGGATACATTTTATCCTATTTTTGGAGCTAAACTCTCATTTGTGTTTGTGCCTTTGTAAACGACTGTTTATATCTTTTGGAGGTTTTTGTAAACCACTGTTTGTATCTGTTCGAGGCATAACCGATTGTCTCAATTAGGTATTGTGTTAAAACAATTGACATTTTGAATTGACTCATTTGGAAATCGCTGTTTTAAATGAAGCTTACGTGGGCACAGAGTTTTATAAATTTTAAATTTGAATTCACATCAGCAAACAATACATTACTGTAACACTACCTACGTTATGAAAGTAACATTCATACTCATTAAACACCTTTTGAACTGAGAACTTTGTATACGATCTAGAGGCCGGTTGTGACAGATTTCCAAAAAAATATATAACAAAGTAAGTAAAGACGATTTTTAGCAAAAACTGCAAAACCGAAAATTTATTTTTGGGCGAAATTTACACAGTGACTCAGCTATGTAAGAGGCGGCAACGTAAGAGTCCGATGCCGTCAAATGGTACAAATAGCTTAATCTTTAAGAGCTTTTGAAGATCAAAGAAAACGCAATTAAATCAGAATCGACAATAACTTCTTGATAACGACAATCTTGTGTAGGTACTTGACGTCAAAATGCCGGCCGCTTTTTATATCACTTTTGATGGAATTTAAAGTGTGGCCGTTTCCTAAACTTAGTAATTTCATGTTAAAATAGACGTTCATGCTGATACATAATTAAAGAAATAAAATAATATCTTGAAATGAACATACCTTGAAATCTTTAAGGTAGGTCAATCGCCTCGCAGTTTAATTATTTAATCGATGCCTTACAAAATAGCGAATGAACTTATTGACATTTACGATTTCATTTAAGAAGTCACGTTTGTATAACTATCAATAGAAAAGCGAATTCCGGTGTTTGTAACATCGGGTTACGTAAGGGGTTCAACCTTAATACAGCAGAACATTGACTTAGCTATAATAAAATCAATCAAATCAAATTGGATATCAAAGATCCAATGCTAAAATATTTAAAAAAATTAAATGTGCTGGATTGAATGCTTTACACATTTTTGATGATAGCGCTTCGTCAAAAACTATGCAATGCACGGATGCAACTGCACTTTGCTCTTCTCTGTAAAACTAATATAATGTTTTTTATTTATCAAGTTCTATTTTAGTAATATCTTGAAAGCACTAAAGGAAAACTTGCACCTAACTCTCACAGTAAGCCGAAACACTCCTTCAGTAAGTCCCCTCATATATTAATTTATGCTATAATGTATTATAACGCGGAAGAAATTATTCATAGCCGCCAACCGCAAAAGGAATAAACCATTGTTTGCACAATTCAGCATGTACTTAGTACATGGGAAATTGAAATAAATCATTGAAAAGGTATAAGCAACGACATCAAGAGAAAGTTCTGGGTTTCGAAAACGGTAATAATTCACCAAAAACATGTTAGTGAAAAAAGTGATACTAGCGCTTTTAGATTTATACATCATGAATACAACATACATGAATTTGCAAAATAAAACAGTATAAATAAGGATTCCAAAAATACGTCAACGCTAGATGGGACATTCGTTTAAGCGAACTGGTCATAATGAGAAGTACATATTAGGCATTAATCGTAAAAAACCAACAGTTTTAGAACACATCATAAAATATTGCAGAACTGCATATGCAAATATTTGTTTGAAAAAAAGCATCTATTGTTGTTTAGCTAAAGTGTTATTAATTTTTAAGTAAGAAAGCGTGAATTACTAATAATCATAAAATACTACGAGAAATTGATGCTAAAATACAGGGTTGGGATAAAGGTCTGACCTTTCAATCTCTGAGATCGCAAACAGTCTGTTTACCCAATTTTTTCAAGCCAATTGTGATTTCCCAACTGATTCTCTATTAGGTTGCATTACTACTCGCCTTAGAACTCTTTCGTATAACTATCATTTATACCACACGGGATAATTTTTATTTTTAAAAGTTATTCCTTTGTCTGAAAAGTGGCAGTATGATTACACTTCCTAGTTTTAGGTACTTTCTCTCCTTTACATACTCTCTTATACAGTTAGGCAAGCATATTTACATATCTTCTAAACAAGTTTAGACACATCTTAACTGTAAAATGTACAATTTACCACTGTTTCCTTCTTTTCTATATTTACGCCGATTCTCTACCTCGTTCGTTTTGTTCTGGTTTCGTTTGGGGCATTCTTTTTCTTTGCTTTCGATATTTTCTACATTAAGTAGTTTGTCGATGTACTTTATCCATCTCTTCAAAATTTTATTACCTTGCCTTATTATGACCCCATTTTAGCTTTCTCTATACTTTTACTAGCTTCCCACACTTCATCTTTGTTGCCGTCGTGATATCCTTGACTTGTTTCCTTTGCCTTCTATAATTTTTCTAATTGTCACCTGTTTTATTTTGCGGGTACTTCCTCTATCTCTGCTTGCTGATTTTAATTAACAATTCACTCATCTTTTTCATACCACTCGTTCTGAAAGCACCGCTGTTTTACTGCACTTAGTAGCGTATATTAAAACTTATTTAAAAAATTATTTAACTATGTATCCTGTGTAAGCTTGTCGTATTTACATTTACATTATCCTTTAAACCTCAACAAACCTTCGTTGATTTTTGTTTCAGATTATGTGCCTGCTCTCTCTTGTTCATGTGCCCATGTTCAGTTTTGCTCAAATTAAGTTTTTTGCAGCGTAAAACTAACGTAAAAAACAATTTTCAGCTACCATAATAATCGGAAGATGCGCGCCTGAAAGACGTTGCAAATTGTGTTAAATTGTCCGTTATAAAGTGGTTTGGAAAACGCATTTATTAACCGCTCGGTTGCACAGGTTGCAATAAAAGAATGGATTTATTTAAATGGAGATAGATAGTTGACTACATAAATCATTACGCGGTTAATGTAGGCAGGAAAATCTTGATTGCCTAATAAGCAGCACTGTTGTGCTTTGAAACAGTTAATTTATTTGCATTTTAATGATTTTATTAAAAGATCTAACGCCAATGTGAACTCTGCAAACAATTCCGCATTCCATTTAGAAAATCGCTATTTTATATTATTGCTAGTTATTCATAACGTTCGATTGTGAATCTTAATTCGCTTAATTTGGATTTGCAGTTATTTAAACTACTGCACGGCAAGTAGTTAAGTTAAGTTAATTCATATGTTGCTACGGCATCCAAATCTTTTACTGCATGATTTTTTTTGTTATTTTTTTGTTTCAGAGAAAGAATATTTCCTTACAGAAGGCAAGTAACCATTTGTTGCATACAAGTTAGTATAACTATTCGATGGTTAATCATTTTTATAATATGCAATCAGCAGATGTTTTCAGCCTCTCGTTTCACTTAAATCCCATTTAATCATAGCTTTGTTGCGATTTTTAACATGAAAGTACCCATCTTCATTACATAGGTCATTGTTCATAGTATTGGCTTTCAAGTAAACATTACTTAACGTTTGGCTAGTATAAAATACCCTTTTGGCAGGCAGATTTATCTGATTTCCGTTAACAATACTTTTCGACATTATTTTCAAATAATAAAATCATTTATACCAATTTCTCCTGATCAAACATTCAGTCACAGACTTGCTTCAGTGTTAATACAAGTCACAGCTCTTACCTTTTTATTTATTTAGTTAAAAAACTTCTCCACTAAATGTTTGTAATTACTTTTAAATTAAGAAACTTTTCTTTTAATCGTGCATGTTGTTTTTCCAGTTTTACCTACCTCACAATTAATATCACTTCCTAAAGCAATCGCCGTAGCATTTGTATGAAGTTCTGCAGTTGTAATACTAGTGTTAAATATTCTTTATGTTTAAAAAAAAACAGTTTTCCTTTTAATTTTAGATG
>NW_026018916.1:8869047-8884881 GCF_020466585.1 Dendroctonus ponderosae
GTGTGCAAAATGGACAAAATTAATACTCCAAATATATGCCAAGGCTTAAAGTAGCAACAACGCTACACATGTAAGTAAAAATAATTGAGTATTTGAACAAAGAATTCTAGTCTCTTCCCAGAATTGATTGTCCTGACTAATCACCTGTTAGGCCTAATTAATCTTAGAATGTTTTAAAGTGTTGCAATTGTGATGTATTTTAATGTGTGATATGATGAAGCTGTTGACAAACTGTGATTGTTTTTTAAATTAATGAAAACATTTTTTTTACTATCTGTTATTTTAGAGAAACTGATGATGGTGGAAAACACCGAAACGTATTTTAATTGATAAATAGACAATAAATGACTGAAGCCCAGGAATTGATTTTGATGTGCAAAGTGTATGAACGCCATTTTATTAGCATTCTAATTGTACACATTTCCTTTTTTTAATATCTCCATTCTCGATATTTTGATACTATTCTTATCCCAATAAGTAATGTATGTATTTGAAAAAAAAGTTAACGATTTTATACCCAATATATCAACAAAATTGGCACACAAGTAGTCACAAACATTCTATTCTGTAAATAACAACGATTTTTAGATAAATTTTAGATGCCTTTGGTTTCTTTTATTGAACAAGTAACTAAAAACTTTGAAGATACAATATTTGGCCTGCGATGGAAACGAGCAAACTGTTTTTGCTAATATTCGCGCAGCAACTACTGTTACAATTGCATATACAAATTAGAGAAAGCTAATCAGGAAGAGACGAAAATTAATTAAAAAGCGTCAAAACTTTTAACCCCTCTTAAAGTTCTATCTGCGTGTATTATTTAATACATACGCACACCATTTCCAATCAATGCCAGAAAGATGTGCATGCAAATTTGCTAAATCGTTCTGAAATTAATGGATTCAATATTTCATATTTGCTTAACTAACACGCGGCCAATTAGTGACCGAGAACCAGCTGAGCGTCATTTTGATTAAATTATTATATTATTTACACTGCTTTTTGTTTATAACTCGTTATAATTTGTCTCGGGTTAACTATCAATTTTATATGAATTCTACAAAAGCAAAGCACTTTGCTCCATGACATTAAACAATCAATTGGTACAAGATACAAGGTTTGTACAGAATAAGAAAATATTAATTAAACAAATTTTTAATGTTAATCAGGATTATTTACATTGTACAGGGTCTGATTTAGTGTAATAATGAACTAAAAACAAGATATTTATTTAGTCATTATTCATTATCTTTAGGGATAAAATGCTTTCATTAAATGCTGAGATAAAATTGAAGTCTTCTGCCTGTGTACGAATGAATTAAAGATCGAAAAATTCCGCCGGTTCTTATCGGATTCATAAAGAAAAATTCATATTCGTGTGAACTAAACTGTTCTCATAGTATGGAGTGTTGACAATAATTACAAAGATCCCATTTACCGCTTTAAATAGCACAAAAGCGTTTTTATTCAGTGTCATTACGATCTGACTAAGGATCATTTAGAAATAGGCTACCGGGCTTAATCTCTTAAACGACTTTTCAGATAAATAAAGTTTATTTTGCAATTATTAATTACATGCTTGGCTCTGAAGATAAGAAGAAATCTAAATGTAGCTCATAAAAGCAAGAAATTAACATAGCGTATTAATCTTCATGAACAAACACCGTTTTATGAATTGACCATGATAATTTATATGCGGAATGAAAAAAGTTAATTAATGAGTTAGATTCAGCATCAATCATCATTTTTAATGAAAAAAAATTTATCAAAACTTGTTGGTCTGCAATGTATTAAAAGCAATTAACACTTTCACTATGATAAGGTCCATGTCATTGATACTCTAATCTACGGACGCGCTATTTATCTATCCATTCCTGTTTACATATTTGCGTCGTTACCGGCTGTAAAATATGTTGTCCTGAAAAAAAAACTGCACGGATATACTATTTGCGTTCGGTAATGAGTTATGATCAAATCACTAAAATTAGATCAGTCGATTAAAATCGTATTAAGCGTTTATCAAAGTAAAATTAGGTAATCTATTTGCGTACGTATTTAAGGTCAACCCAATGTTGGGAAGGTTGTTATCGGTTGATGAAGTCATTCGCAGCAGTTTGGATCTAGAACTGGAACTAAATACGCTCGAGAATAATTTGGTGTAAATTTTCAATCAGTTGATACTGTTTCAGTGTCCGCAACTCATTGCAAAATCTGTGCTAAGCGCACATAAGTGCCTGTCAGCACACTTCCAACATAAACGACCGAATGCAATTTTCGAATTTCGCAAATCACATCTACCACTTTAAAATAAGCTCGTAAATTAAATTGTTCTGTTAGAAAACATCGTTGTTTACATCCTCGTCCATATTTAAGTCGTTACGTTACTTCCACCGATGCCAGTGTCCTGAAAGCAGTTAAATTTATATGGGAAGCGAAAACATAAACTGCACAAATTGTGGGCGTATCAGACAGAAGTGTATAGTTCTCATTAAACTATATGAAAGTCATCGAAAGATAGATTGTTGTCGACAGAACGTCATGAAACAGTGATGATGCTTCTAATTCTAAATCTAATTGTAGCTTGAACGTCACCCCTCAAGGAGGATATAGAGGCTTTTCACAATCCCGCTCAGGATTAAGCTAGATTTTTGAGTAGTTTTTGTAACAGATATCAGGAGATCGGCATCAACCAATTAAGAAATTATTGATTATCCAGAAAATAAATAATCATACTGATAAGTAAAGTTTCAGACAAAGACCCATTACATATGTAACCACTTAACTTAGATCTAGTAGTTGGTGGCGTTAAAACCCCCTACACCTACTCGCTCCAGGCTCGTGCGTTTTGCCTAGCTGGTTTCTCATCTAGTTCTTTTCCCTATGGAGCTACAAATTGAGGCAAAGATAATGATGGATTTGGGTGACTTCCACACGCCCATTCCAGAGCAAATGTAAAGAGAAATTTTCCCGATTGAAAAAGCAGTTTTATCGATTGCGCGGTCTTTCAAACTTCAGGAAAAAATGTTGTAAATCAATCGTATTTTCACAAAGTACATTTTTGGGAATTAATTTATAGACTGGTCAACATTCACTCATATACAGGATGCTCTCAAATATACACATTTAGAAGGTGAATGTTTTTGCTAAAAAATAAGAGCGATAGTTTATATAAACGCATGTCCTAAATTCATGTTCCAAACTCTCAGGTTGGATAACGTGCATTAATAATTTTACCAATTTGGAACAAGCAGATTTATCACAACTTACAGAGTTTTCCTAAATTGAATATTTATTTCGCACGAACCGACTCAATCGAACATTTAATAAATTGGCCAAAAATAATTTAACACTATTCCTTTTTAATCAATAAAATATAAAAAGTGCGGCTCTTCTCACTCCTTTCTCAACCACTGTACTCTAGGAACCGAAAGATTGCATCCTTGTCGACTATAATAATTCACAATTTACATCTGCAAATAATTTCAATCTGAATTTAGTACAAAAACAGTCAAACCCACACTTCATTGAACTTGTATAGAATATTCTACAAATAGTACCTACCTGCCAGTTTTAAAACGCTATAAAAATTATTCAAATTTAAAATAAAAATTAATTTAAATCATTAAATATCTTGGACCAAACCGAGACTAATAAGAACACAAATCTAGGCAATCAATCTTGAATATATTGAAGAAGATACATTTTTAGAAACTTGATTAACGCAGTTGAGGCAGAACTTAAACCGAATAAAAAATCTTTCAGATTCAATATACCAACGTGTTTTTATACATAGCAAATTTTCTTAAGCGCTACCTATTGATTTTGTTTGACCAAAATGTGAAACGAAATTTATACGACAGAATTAAAAATCGTATGACTTTTGAATTGGCAAACTGGAAGAACTCAAATCGAATTCCTTTATATATTTGATTAACGATTTGCAACTTCAATTCATGTAATATAATTTTAGTAATAGATTTGAACTTTAGTTCATTCTAATTCAATCCGATTCCATTAAAGACCGTTTATTCCATTCAACTGTCGATTGCATTCGATATTTGTGCTCTCATAAATTGTGTTCAGACGGAAACAAATTATTTCTAGCTTCAAAATAATGATTAGTAGAAATGAACGTATTGAATAAAATTACTTTTTGATTAATTGTTTAGGATTTCCTTTCATAACTATTGAGAACGCCGAAAGAAATAATTGAAATTAACTTGTTGAATTGCTTTCAAATACTTTCAGTGGCTTAATAGATCTGATTTTTTACTACTTTATTGTGTTTATTTTTAAAGATTTTCATGCTTTTCTGTTGACAAATTGAATTTAAAAACGGATTTCCTTCTGTGCCGAACGAACCAATAGAAGGTAGTACAATTGATAATTTAAACATAGTTTTATATTTTATTATTATTTAGTTTAATTTAAATTTATTGCCAACACTTTATATTTATGTATTTAAAAATTCAATTAATTTTGTTGCTCCGGTCGATTACTCTTGAAGTATGAACTTGGTAGGTTTGGTATCTTTCAAAACTCTGAAATGTAAAATCTTCTATTTTTGTTTAGGTACAGTTCAGTTAGATGGGGAAATGTTACACACTAACATTTTTATACATTTAACATTTTTCTACTTCACTTTTTATATAATTTTAATTGTGGAGATTCATCATTTGTGATTAGATCTTTAGTTAATTTGGCGTCTAAAGTTAAATAAAAACTATAAGACGATATAGTGCTCATCCAATAACTCAAATTTTCAAAACGTTGAAATAGGAAAAGAATACTATTCGACTTCTACGCTATAAAAATAAATAAATGACGTAATTATGAAACATAAGCCAGGAAAGAAAAAATATAATAACAATTACACGCAGTCAGGCAAATAAATCAAATCAAAACATAAAACATAATTTTACAACCACATTTAAGAATTCAAATGCCAAGTTCACTTATTAATTGTATTAACAAGTAACATAAATCTAATTAATCTCGGAATCAAAATCTACACTTTACGACTAATAAAAAACACATATTTTTTATATTTAATGTGAATGTGCCAAATTGAAATTCTGAAGTAGTCATAAAGTAATCTTACTTCGTAATTCAGAAACATGTGCAATGTTTCTAGATCATGAAAAATAATTAAAAATATTGATTGATTCTTTGATTTAAAACATTTCCTTATTTTTCAAAATATTCCATATCATCCCACTTAGTGTGAAACTTACATAGTTTAAACTAACTTGCAATTGACAAAAGCAAGTGCAAGCAAGGTAATAAAATTATGGAAGGAATATCTGATGGTAATGAAGAGGAAGACGCGGGTGGCAGAAGCAGTGGATTCCGAGTACTGAAAACTGTACAAAACAGAAAAATTTTAAATAAAAATAGACAAAACTCAATTAACCAAAATAAAAATAACCGTTAAAATTACCCTTAACGGTTTATTTATCAAAACGTATCATCAAAGCAGTTTTACAACATCCAAAAGTAACTTCCGTGGGATGTTGAACAAAATTTGTTTTCAAAATGTTTTCACGGTCTTGAATGTTTATCTTAATTTTATCGCGTGGGTTCTATTATACTGCTTCTGTTTTTTCAAGTTTCCTTCCTAAAACACCAATTTTTACTCTTCCTAAGTCAATCTAGGAAAGTCGGTTAAATTGAATTTTATTTCATCCGTAGAGCGCGACCGAGGCCTGCAAATTGACCGAAAACTTTTAATTTACTTCATGATATATTAGAGACTTTTCACGAGACTTTGAATTTATTCAAATGAAACAATTTGCGGCAGAAAATCTGTAAAAATGTGGAAAGAAAAACTAAGAAGAAGAACTTTCATTCCTCTGCTGTTGTATTCCACCCTTCAGCAGGTCGTTCCCAATATTTTTTTGGCTCCGACTTTTTTCTGTTTGAGTTGAAGCTTTCAAATCTATGTTCGAACATCTGCATTCTGTTATCGTTAGTAACCTTTTTCCACCCATAAAACTGTTCCGATCTGCTGGAGAAATATTTCGAATGCCAATGTTTTTTTTTCTGTAGCATCTTGTGATCGCTCGCTCTGCGTTTCAGAAACTAAATAAATTACTGAAAACATGACATGGCTGCAGGTAATTTGGCCAAGTTGTTGTGGTAGCCAAAAAGTAAAAATCACTCAAAGAAAGTGGGTTTAGTATTAGATAACCCTGTCTGAGAGGGGGCGTTTGCAATTTATTTGGGAGACCAAAATAGAGTGTCTTCAAAATATAAAATACTGATAAATAAAATGCTTTTGAACTGCGCGGCGCTATTTCTCTGCCTAAAACTACGATCTTTTTAAATGATGATTTACAAATATAGCAAATACGCATTTTAGTAATTTCCTGGCTAGTAATTTTTGGCAAATCGAATCCTGTTTTCTAATTATACCACCATTTGCGGGAAATCGTTATTGCTTTCTGATGTTATTATGACTCTTTCGATGAGTTATCTCCCCGGGTCTCTATCAGCTCAGTGAAACATTGAATTGCAGCGATGGCATGTTTTGCACGAAATTTATGGTCAATTCCATTGGTGGTTTAATTCCAGGCGAAGATAAAAAGCGAAGATACCAGAGCCGAGGTAGTTAAAGTTCACAAAACAATTTTTTATCCCATCGGGTTATTAAATGAGTTTGCCGACCCGCTCATCGAGACATCTAATCGGTATGACATCACCCCTAAAAGGAACGCTTATGTCATGACACTTGGCCGAAAATGTGCTTCTTTTGTTGGCGATGGCATAACCCTTTCGGGTTTGTGAAAGTGGAAGTAAATATTAATTCAAGTATATGCCATGCCATGAGCAACTACTTGTCATCAATAATTACAGGATTATTTTCTATTAAACATTTCTAATTGATGTAATGGGGATAAAATTGGTATTTGCTAAAAGATTAAATACATTTCATGCTTTTGATTGCCTCATGCTCAATACACAGTTGTTTTTTGTTTGATGTCATTACTAACTTAAATCCCATCGAGTTTCACATTGTAACAAGCTGGTTTATGTAAAAAACATAGCTTAAAAGCACCCTTACTTTTTGCTGCTACTTTGAACTATGATGGGTAATTTGAAAAGAAATTTTGATTGCTCATTGATCTCTAGTTAACTTAATTGACACCTCAAATTTTTCTTAACCATAGAGGAAACTGTAGTGATTTATATTAGAGGCTCCTCTAAATACCTTTTAAAACGGTTTTACGGATAAATCTGTAACTAAAAGACCAAAGTCGTGCAAAGTAACCCCATATTGCGTAAAAAAAAAGAAATCAATCCCTTAGTGTACCACGCATGGTAGGATTTTTTATGTCTGGAATTATAATAATAAATGAATGATGAGTACATCTTTGCCTGTGAGAAGCGAAGATAATGTTAACAAATGAATTACAAGATTAGATATGGATTTTTAAATAATTTTTATCGTAGTGTTTTTTCTTTTATATAATTTTATTTAGTTGCTTTAAAACAGATTTAATTTTAATTTTTAAATTTGATAAATTAACTTTTGCTAATATAGCTTATACCTAGTTCGTATAAATGAAAGCCTTTCTACTTCTACAGCATCGACTTTGCTAGAAATTACTATACATATTTGTAAACATCCCATAATTTTGCCTAGGATAGATTAATGCGATATTGAATCATAGCAATTAAAATGCTGTCAATAATGTCGTTGAATTCTGTAGTAACATAAATTCGCCTCATCTTTTAATTACTGATACTCTCAATTAACCTTATGAGGCTCATTACTCATTTCCACCTAGTATGGCGCAAAATGTCTTCATTACAAATGATGGATATTAATAAACGTGAGAAAATCGAGTAGATTGTTCTGACTAGTAAATTCAGAGGAAAATTTATTAGTCGCTGTTTGCTACAATGAACAAACAAAATGATCGATGTGTAGGTACAGTTCAGTGCTGAAGTTGCTCCTTTATCTGTCTGTGTATCTGCTAGATTAAGCAAGGTCGAAGTATGTCTAATACTTATCTAGATAGAATCAATAATACGTGTTTTATGCTCTGTTTATTTAATAGTAATAAAAAACCGGCAATAACATTTGCAGAGCGATTTTCTCCGTGACTGCAAATTTGGGCGTTTTAAGCTTCTTCTATTGAATTTAAAGCTTTATTTAGAATAGTATGATATTATATTACTTTGTTCATAATGTATATTGATTAAACATGGTGTTTGATTAAATCTGGTTAATTTTCATTATGTGAATCTACGACACAGGAACTGTTGGTGATTCCGGACTCCAGAAAACGTTTGTTTTAGTAATGATTGTTCTTTTGATTTAAATGGAAGTAAACAAAACTGTAGTTATTGGAGTGACGAGATCCGCACTTATTTACAGGTCATTCTCAGTACCTCCAAAAACTTAAAGTCTGGGCTGGCATATTGGGTGATGCTATTATTGTGCTGTTATTTATAGCAAGAAACTTAAATGGCGATAGGGACTTTAATTATTCACAAAGTAGACTACCAAACAGACTGTCAAGAAAATAAAAGTTTTCGAGAAATTTCCTTAATTAATAATTTTTCTTGTTCGTTAAATATAGTCTTTGCAAGGTTTCAAATTGTCACCCTGCATAAACGAGAATTTAGTCAGTTCTGAGCCTCATAAGAAAATAATGTGTTCGTGTTGCTCTAATGGTATAATCGCATTTAAAATTAATTCAATAATGGACACAAAATATCGCGTAAATTTCCTCAAATGCTACTATTTCTATAATACATGGTAAAGCTTTCTGAAAAAATATATTCAATATATTCAAAGAATATGCTTTTAATACGTCCTAAAGAATAAAGAACAGTAATTTCGATACCCAGAATTTCCCCATCAGAAATTTCGCTAAGAAAGTCTAAATTTCTTTAAACTCTATCTACGAATCTATCTATTTATTAGTTTATATCTACTATTTTTTATACTATTTATTTATAAGATATCTAAATTGTTTCAGCTTTATATTTCAAAATGTCTATAATTACATACCGGGAGACTCAAAATACCTTATTTGTTCGAATAATTATTAAATTGAACACATAATTAAAATAGTTTCACGGCCATTTCTTCAAGATGCATTTTTCGAGCTTTTGAGCTTCCAAGCCCAAACACTTTTGCAGATGCAAGACACTCAGGCTTACAAAATGCCAGGAAAAAACTGTTTTGCATGATCCCCTAAAAGCCCGAAAAATTCACCAATTTTCGAACACTTTGTTCCATATTCCTATTCGATAAACATCACTTAAATTTATATACGTGAACAACAAGAAAACGAAACAAAAACAATATGATTCTTAATAGAAATTTCACAAACTATTTCAAATTAAACACATTTTTTCTGTATTTATTTTGATGGGAATTTAATACTAATCTACATAGTAGTTAGATTGAAAATAGCTACAACTACTTTAGCCGCAATCGAATCGACTTACTTTTTCTGATGTAGTTGACTCCCAATTTTGATAAAAAATAATTTAAATTCTAATTTTCTACATTTTTTATTGTGGGTCGCAGGAAACACGGAAATTATAATTAAAAGCTGATTTAAAATATGCTTTTTCGAAAACTAGGGAAAAGGGATTATTTTACTATAGTACTAAAGTAAGTACATATTGGCTTACTTTTAGATATTTCAAATTTAACCTCTCTGTGCATGCATTCATGCATTCATATCAACTTCTTTATTAAACTGCTTCATAAAAAGTGCATCAACTGCAAATTTTCTGTAAAATATCATCTATAAATCATCAATTTCATTTGCATCAATCTGCAAAATTGTGTTGAAATCAAAGTAATTTGAAAATATTAAGTCATAACTTAATTTACAAGGTTTTTAAATGTATTTTGGAGAATTCCTTGATTTTATCAAATACTACACTTTGTCCAATTGCGAATTTTGAAAATGTTCGTACATACAACTTAAGGAAGTTACAACTAATCTTTATGTGAGGTTTTATGTTTAAACAAAATATACTTAAATTGTTAGACATACTGATTGTTCAAATATACTTTCATTGAAATATTGAACCTTGTACCTGTATTATTGAAAATAATTTGGAAAACAATGCTTACGAGCGCGAATTTATCTTTATCTCGCCAAAAAAACATTTTGATTTGGAACCAACAATAATGCATTTTGCCATAGGATTGTAACACTCTGTATAACCACCGCTACGCCTGGGTTAACTACAATTAGCAAAAATTCATCACAATTACCAAGACTTGCTGGTGATTATATGTAATAACCGGCGATTATTTATATTCATCTTGCCGAAACGTATACAGACAAAACTGTAACATGCCCTGTATCAAGTACAGTATCTTTTGCGTAGTATGTAAATTTTAACATTAAATAGTACGATGACACAAAATATTGTTCAATAACGTATATGGTGTCTCTAAGAAGTTTCCAACTTTTTGAGTTGTAAGTACTATAATTTTCAATTCAACTAAACCCGACATTTTTAAGAGCACTCATGTCTTTAACAAATTCCAATTGCTTCTAGGACAAAGTGCATTTTTATTGTGCTCAAAATATTCATAACTTTTTGTTTGTAGCCTATTCAAGTTCAGTATTTTGGGTATAAAGCGACATAAAAGTCCGCTGCATGTTTCCATCACTCTTTACTAGAAGAATATGCACAGTTATTTGCATTTCGTGTAGGGTACATTCAGAACTCGTCGAGCTTTCAAGATCGAACTGGCCGCTATCTAAGCTGAGATCTGATAGGGAACGTTTATACAAAACAGAAAGATTAAGCTTGAAACTCATATCTTTTCCACGGCGGACATTTACTCTGCTGCATCCGACCTGAACAACATAGTTTAGCGTAAGAAGATTTAAGATATCGGCATTAACGGTTTACAACCGTAACAGTTCAACGTTGCGATAAATTCTGTTAAAGCTCGAATCTCTGAAAATCACTAACTCTCGAGTTATTCGGAACAGAGGCGTTACATTTTTCGTTGGAACATGTAGCTAGCAAAAGCTTTAGTGGAAAGGTCACCAGGTAGCAAAGTTCAAAGGAAGAACAAGTTGACAAAGATGCAAGCGCACGATCCTAGCCTGGCCCTTGAACTATGAAAGCGCAAAGGACAAAACTCAAAGTGATCAATTAATAAATAATGCTGCACTTTTGTACTACTGTGTAAATAAATAATGCGACTGTCCTCGGTCTGGTCAGGCGGTACCAGACAAAAGAAACTTTCGACCTCCGACGTCAATAAACTCGACGATTTTCGATACCAGTTTTCTTCGAATCGTAATTTTTTTCTCCGTGTATCCTCCATGACATCACCTGTATTTATAAAACACTAAACGCGTTGGCCGGGTCTAAAACCAACATTACAGATAAATAGACTCGCACAAAAGGTGTGTACGTACGTACCGCTACCATGATGCCGCACTTATTTCAATTTTGACTATAATTTGATTATAAACGATTTTTTTAAGTACCCATAAAGTCTGCTGTAAAAGTGTGTGCGTCTTAATAATTTAAAAAAATACTTCAACTCCAAGATAACACCTACTGTCCTAATGCAAATGGACTCATGATAAGCAATTACAAAAATGTTAATTTATATTTATAGTTTATGAAAATATATTAATTAGAAATGATACAATATTTTTGTTATTTCTCTTAGTCTGATGCTACTGGGCGGGAACAAACTAATCATTTCGTATTTATTATCAAGTATTTAACATGCACAAATTATGTTTTCATTTCTTAATTTTTTACTTTCAGAATTGTCTGAAATTGTTTATAATGTTTATAAAGTTCGATAAAATTTATTTCTATTTCTAAAGGTACTTTAGAAATAGAAAAAAATAGAGAGAATTTATGGAGTTTCAAAATCAGTCCAAATTTGCCAGCGTTGATTTTGTTGAGTAGTTCAGAATCCCTTCATCATTATTCGTAGTATGTATTTTTGATTTTAGAAACCATCCCCGTAAAATAATTTTTCCCTACGTCTTTTTATGTCTCTTTCAATGTATCAGTGACAACAAAAAGATTAATATTTACGACATAAACAAACTATAAATTAAATTAATTAAGCCCATAAAATTGTAGGCAAAAACAGCCATTGGGTTTAAAATCCATTTCGTCAAAGTAAACGGAAGCATTTTTAGTAAACACTTAATTCCATTGTGTCCCTTAACAAAGACGTCGCCTATCAAGATAATAAACATATAATACCGTTTTAATATAGGCCATACACATCTTTACTCTCGGTTAATTTAGTCCATTAGCGTATTTCAAGTCGTGATTTTAACTCTATTAACTATAATGGCTTTATTTAGCTGACGATTAGGTTTGAATTTATTGAATTGGACTGTGAATAAACACCATTAATAAAAGATGGACATAAAATATTGCCTGACTGAATTTGTTTCAAGTTAATAAAAAATATAAATTTATGGGTTTTTACTTTTAAATTCAGCTTAATACCGGAAATTCTTCAGGGCATACGTAAATTGCATTTTGATATAAGATTCTGGAAACTCTGCCAAATTCTGACGATCTTATTGTTATTATTAATGAAAAATTAAATACATAAATAAAAAAATTGCAATTTTTATTCGCAAATAAAAAATAATGAGTAAGTTAGTTGAACATTACCATGTGAAGAAACGTATCACTGAAAGTCGCCATACCTGAAACAAAGAATAGCTATTAACTACATATTGAGGCGTAATAAGAGAAGCTAGTAAATATATTTTCTAATAAAAAACTAATACTTAATACAAGTATATCAAAAGAAACTTTTGTAATGTTAATGAGACAATCAGTGTTTCTGCCATGGGCTTTGAAAGCAATTAAGCAACTCCTAGACTAAGCTTGTAAGCTTTAGCAGATAAACGATGCGTTCATATTTCGATAAATTATCTTTCTCTCTTTTTCTCTTCGATAAATTAATGTTCTAATATACAAGTATTTACGTCACAACACCGTCAGCAGATAAGAAAACAAACACGCTATATGTACACGGTAAATAAATCAGATGGTTTAATTAGCCAACAAAATGAATCACATAATTTATTCAACATGAAATTATTTTTCATATGGAGTGCCAGCCTATCCAATAAGCGGGAAGAAGTAGTAACGTGTTCTATCTATTTCTAATCAAAAACAAATATCAACTTAAAAGTCTCACAACCTATAGAATATACTTGAATCTAAATATTCTTATATGTATATGTACTAATTTATTACTACTTCATTGAGTGAATTTTGAAATTGGGATGCTTGTGGTTCGCCTACTAACAACAAATTTAAGGTTGGATAAGTGATAGTTTCTTAACCGCTACAATGAATAATTGAAGATGTTTCCTTCTTGGGATTCGGTCTTAGCAGTGAATGTCAGTGTGTGAACATTGTTAAATGGCAAGAAAACAGAAATAATTTTTTTCGCAAAAATTCTGAATGCTACGAATTAGTATTTGGTGCATCAACCAAAAAAATGAGTTGATTTCATTCACCAAATAACGACACTCAAGAATTCACCACTTGTCCAAAACGGCTGAACTCGATTGTTTCATCAAAATATGAGTCTTACATAAAACAAATTCACAGCGAGTTTCACGAAAATACATATGTAGTACAATTCTCCCGATATTTCAAAGAATATGTTTTTTTGAAGAATTTTTTGTTAATAAAAGTTAGGTCAGATGGTCTGAATTTGATGCAAAAAATATCAGTATCTTTGACCATGTGCTTAAGGGACACCCTGTATAGAGGCAGCAACAATTTGAAAGCATCATATTCCAAAACAGACATAAAATAATTGCTAAATCAAAAACTTCTAATCGTGACTTAAAGATGATTGTCCGCCTGAGTACCTGAATAATTTCAAACAATTTGAACAATAAGGAACCCTCTTTCTAACTTTATTGTTAATAAATTTTGCATTTAACCACTTTTCAAAACTTATGTATATTTGTCAAAATATCCACCCCGTATAAGTAATAAAGGTGCTAAAGCGACAATGTTAACATAGATTATCAGAACCGAAGTAATAAAAGCCGATCGTCTGAGTTGAAATGCAAACAATCCACCGCTAATACTCAAATAAAAGCAGATACTAAAATCAGTTGCAGATTATGAATAAGAAAAATAGCTAATAGATTAGACATTATTCTTGGAAATCATGTCCAATTTCTGAATAGACATACAGTAAAATTAATGAGCTTTACCCTACTCTACTGGCAAATTATATCTTATCTACTTATTTTCTGGATTAGTCTACGTAAATATAATCAGGATGATAAAGAGATTCTTGATGATGGAAGCACTTGAGCCAACACACAATATTTTAATTAAATTAGTTGCTCAGGATTTTTTTGTTTTGAAGGAAAATTAAGCACTCATTAATTACAATTAACAATACACATGTAGTTGCAGACAATTTAATAAAGAAAACTTTTAACACTATTAGGAGCCTCTACACTAGCAAGATACTTGGAATATTATGTAAATACACTCAATATACATACTTAAATAGAAAAAGCTCTATAAACGTACTTATAACTTATCATTGCCACTTAATAAAATTCCATATTATAATTGAGAAGTGGAATAAGTAATTTGACTAAGTCTCTTAATTTATAAATATTCCAAATTTTAAAAGCCCATTGAGTAAACGATACTTCAGTTAATAAAACTGTCCTACAATCCGACTAATTATTGATTGTAGATAATCGTGAAATGGAACAATGAAAAGTACCAATGCTACTTTCTATTTGTTATAGTGTCATTTACAACCAATCAAATGCTGGATCTTGTCGTATCTATTAAGGCGTCACTGACCTTAATTTGACAATAAATTCATATCGTTCGACTTGTAATTAAAGATTTTGTGAATTATGGGCTAGAAATAAGTAGGTATTAGGTTTTATAATCTAAAAAACAGATGATTAGTTCTAAGCAAAAAAGATGCGAAAAATGCGGGTGGGTAGTTACAGATATGTTGCTGGTATTAAATAAAATAACGAGGGCAACATAATAAAACATAAACGCTAAAAGCAAACGAGTGATGAAACGACGGTGCACTGAAGAGTTTTTGAGACAAATGTGGCAAAGGCCTTCCAATCAAACCACTCAGTTTGATATTTGCTTCAATTATTTGCACTCTTTTCTCATATGGATTAACAGTCGATATTGAATAATTATTTGTGGACAGATATAAATTACTAGACTATAATGGAAACTCATAACTGAAACATTAACAGGCACATTTTTAAACTGTTTTATTTCAACAGTTTTTTTCTGTGGGAACAACTTACCGAAATTTACAGCAAGAACAATTGCCTTTACAGCTCCAGAACGTTCTGCTGGGAATAAAGAATGAACTGTCGCATATTCAGAGAAAGAATATTTCCTGCATCTAATAGAACACAAAATGAGGAATAGGAAAACAGATACATGGGCTGGGAGAGTTAAGAGGGACAGTTTCGACAATTTTTGTATGTTATCAGCCAGCCAGTAATTTGTTTCCTTTTCAAGGGCCATTTTCGTTACAAAGGTTGACAACTATTAAAAAAAATTATTTGTTAGTTATTTGTAGCTCTACAAATTCGATCACGCAAGACTTGCAACGAGCAATATCGTCTTCATCACAAGCATCTTCACCCCTAAATATTTAGCATGCATTATTAGTTGCAATATGTACGTCCGCGCGTTATGTGTCATCTATTGTAGTCTGTGTTTCTTCACAGTCATGTTGGTCGTTTTGTTTCTTTGATGTTTGGATAACCGTCTCGTTTGATCGTCTACTAGTTTATTGGATTTTGTGGGTTCTTC
>NW_026018916.1:8885250-8885579 GCF_020466585.1 Dendroctonus ponderosae
GTTTACCCAAAAACGTTTATTTCTCTACTTGCGTTTTCAACACAAGATTTCAAATAACTAATCATTATTACCAACAATCGGAGCCCACCTTAAAGGCAATGACTCTAAATTCTCGACAAATTGAATAGTACTATTATAACGATTTTTGGAATGGTAAAAATAATTTGAGTCCCTATGTAGGCACGACTTAAACATTAAACAACTGTAGACCTGTAGTGTAATAATAATCGTTTCTATAATTTGCGTTTGGATCGTATCAGATTGAATCGTGCTCGTATTGAATAAAAGTCACTTTGCAATTTCGCATTATTTAATTGACATTTTATTTA
>NW_026018916.1:8885679-8888219 GCF_020466585.1 Dendroctonus ponderosae
TTTAAAGTGTTGCAATTGTGATGTATTTTAATGTGTGATATGATGAAGCTGTTGACAAACTGTGATTGTTTTTTAAATTAATGAAAACATTTTTTTACTATCTGTTATTTTAGAGAAACGAAAAGAAATGGTGGAAAACACCGAATCGTATTTTAATTGGTAAATAGACAATAAATGACTGAAGCCCAGAAATTGATTTTGATTTGGAATTGAAACACAGTCAGGAAAGTATGTACACTTTGCACACTCGTTTTTATTCTGATTTATATTTTTATATTTGCTTATACTGCTATATTATTTTTTCCAACATTAATTAAAATCAAACGCGCTTTCTTATAGCAATTTTCAAACGAATATGATCTACTTTATGAATTTTGCTATAACGTTTTGTTTTCAAAAAACCATTATTAGTCTGCTGCCTGTAATGTCAAAAACATGCGAAAAAGTTATTCAAAAGAGACTAAATAAAATAATAAAGACCAAGCACCTTATTCCAGATCACCAATTTGGGTTCAGGCCAGAACACTCGACAATTGAACAAGTTCAAAGAACCACTACCGCTATCAGAGATTGTTTTGAAAGGAGAGAATACTGCGAGGGAGTCTTTCTTGACGTAACACAGGCCTTTGACAAAGTGTGGCACAAAGGCCTGATATCAAAAACTTAAAAAATATTCCCAACAAAGCTTGCTTGTCTGCTGGCATCGTACTTGACCAACAGGATCTTTCAGGTAAAAATAAATGGCAACTTCAGCCCGCTCCAGCAGATAAATGCTGGAGTCCCTCAAGGAAGCGTACTGGGGCCCACCCTGTACTTATAGTTCACAGCAGATTTACCAACAGCAAAAAGCATAAAAAATTGAACATTTGCAGACGATGAGGTCTACACTTCATCTCATACGGTCCTAAATACAGCAACAGCAATGTTACAGAAGCACCTTGTAAAGCTGGAAACCTGGCTCAAGCACAATAGAATCAGCATAAATACAGACAAGTCAACCCATATAACTTTCTCACTCCGAAGATACACCAGGTCCCAATTATATTTAAATAATGAGCTAATACCGCATAAAGACGAAATCCAATATCTGGGAATTCACTTGGACAGTCGGTTAACATGGAGACCACATATATGGGCAAAACGGAAACAGTTAGGCTTAAAAATCAGGCAAATGTTCTGGCTAATCAATAAGAACTCAGCAGAAGTGTCTCTTGAGAGCAAGCTTTTAATCTACAAATGCATAGTGAAACCGATCTGGACGTATGGAATCCAATTATGGGGCTCTGCAGCCGACTCAAACATTGAAATAATGGAACGTTTTCAATCCAAAACACTAAGAAACATAGTAGCAGCACCATGGTTCGTACCCAATAAAATTATCAGAAAAGACCTAATATATACCTATAATAAACTACTTTAAAAAATACAAACACAGATTATCGAAACATCCAAATGAATTAGCAAAAGAGTTACTTAATAATACTAATGTGGTGTCTCGTTTTCGGAAWCGCAGGAACTTGTTCAACTTGTTGTACATTTTTAGAATTACTTAACTAGTCTATTGTTCACTTAATTTAAATGTTTTGTAAGTAAGTGATCATGCTTGTAAGAGTGCTTTACTAATGAGTGAACACTCACATGTTATTTCTTATGTTAACATTTTTTACTTATTGTCTCAGGACAGATTGTAAACAAATAAAAGGAGTCATTAAAAAAAACCATTATTAACTTCGATTATTTAAATACGCTTAAAAACTGTTTGTTCATTATTCAAATAAAACGCTATTTCTATTCTGTTCTATTCAGATTTTAAAAAAACAACATTTAATGGTTTTCATTGGTTTATTTATTTAATTCATGTCCACTGCCTACTTATTTATTTAAATCTTAACTCGTTATCTGATTCTTATAAACCATATTAACATAATACCTTAAACTTACAAGATAAATTATAAATAATACAAAAGAAGACAGCAATTCAATACAATACAAATTGATAACAGTTTCAATAAGATTACCTTGGTTTTCCAATTTTCAAAGTTAATCCTTTTATATGAAATATTGTTGATTTTTTTGTTGGCTTAATTATTGTATTTTATTTCAGGTTACGGTCACACATTTTAAACACTAAACTGCAAATTTATTGCTGGGATTCCAAAAATCCTACTTAATAATACTAAAAAATAAAATAGTTTAATAGATTGACCAATAAGGACAAATGTTATCATTACATTGAAATTCAGTTAATACGGTACAGTACTTTTATACCCATTAAACAATCTGTAATACACATTCTAATTGCCCAACTTTCAAATACTTGAATTAGGTGTTGAAGATACATGATTTACACTGATATTTTATATTTAAACTAATAAACAAAGAACGAATCACAGGAAAAATCCAAACTAACTAAATTGCCATTAAAATATGTATTTGTTAATTTCATTACCAATTATATGAGTGCACAAAATTATCACCTGAACCCTAACCCAAACTAAGTTAATTTTTGTGTATACATTTTCGAATTTAGGAGGGTACTG
>NW_026018916.1:8888319-8888489 GCF_020466585.1 Dendroctonus ponderosae
GAATTGGCAAACTGGAAGAACTCAAATCGAATTCCTTTATATATTTGATTAACGATTTGCAACTTCAATTCATGTAATATAATTTTAGTAATAGATTTGAACTTTAGTTCATTCTAATTCAATCCGATTCCATTAAAGACCGTTTATTCCATTCAACTGTCGATTGCATT
>NW_026018916.1:8889488-9104424 GCF_020466585.1 Dendroctonus ponderosae
TAAAATTACCCTTAACGGTTTATTTATCAAAACGTATCATCAAAGCAGTTTTACAACATCCAAAAGTAACTTCCGTGGGATGTTGAACAAAATTTGTTTTCAAAATGTTTTCACGGTCTTGAATGTTTATCTTAATTTTATCGCGTGGGTTCTATTATACTGCTTCTGTTTTTTCAAGTTTCCTTCCTAAAACACCAATTTTTACTCTTCCTAAGTCAATCTAGGAAAGTCGGTTAAATTGAATTTTATTTCATCCGTAGAGCGCGACCGAGGCCTGCAAATTGACCGAAAACTTTTAATTTACTTCATGATATATTAGAGACTTTTCACGAGACTTTGAATTTATTCAAATGAAACAATTTGCGGCAGAAAATCTGTAAAAATGTGGAAAGAAAAACTAAGAAGAAGAACTTTCATTCCTCTGCTGTTGTATTCCACCCTTCAGCAGGTCGTTCCCAATATTTTTTTGGCTCCGACTTTTTTCTGTTTGAGTTGAAGCTTTCAAATCTATGTTCGAACATCTGCATTCTGTTATCGTTAGTAACCTTTTTCCACCCATAAAACTGTTCCGATCTGCTGGAGAAATATTTCGAATGCCAATGTTTTTTTTTCTGTAGCATCTTGTGATCGCTCGCTCTGCGTTTCAGAAACTAAATAAATTACTGAAAACATGACATGGCTGCAGGTAATTTGGCCAAGTTGTTGTGGTAGCCAAAAAGTAAAAATCACTCAAAGAAAGTGGGTTTAGTATTAGATAACCCTGTCTGAGAGGGGGCGTTTGCAATTTATTTGGGAGACCAAAATAGAGTGTCTTCAAAATATAAAATACTGATAAATAAAATGCTTTTGAACTGCGCGGCGCTATTTCTCTGCCTAAAACTACGATCTTTTTAAATGATGATTTACAAATATAGCAAATACGCATTTTAGTAATTTCCTGGCTAGTAATTTTTGGCAAATCGAATCCTGTTTTCTAATTATACCACCATTTGCGGGAAATCGTTATTGCTTTCTGATGTTATTATGACTCTTTCGATGAGTTATCTCCCCGGGTCTCTATCAGCTCAGTGAAACATTGAATTGCAGCGATGGCATGTTTTGCACGAAATTTATGGTCAATTCCATTGGTGGTTTAATTCCAGGCGAAGATAAAAAGCGAAGATACCAGAGCCGAGGTAGTTAAAGTTCACAAAACAATTTTTTATCCCATCGGGTTATTAAATGAGTTTGCCGACCCGCTCATCGAGACATCTAATCGGTATGACATCACCCCTAAAAGGAACGCTTATGTCATGACACTTGGCCGAAAATGTGCTTCTTTTGTTGGCGATGGCATAACCCTTTCGGGTTTGTGAAAGTGGAAGTAAATATTAATTCAAGTATATGCCATGCCATGAGCAACTACTTGTCATCAATAATTACAGGATTATTTTCTATTAAACATTTCTAATTGATGTAATGGGGATAAAATTGGTATTTGCTAAAAGATTAAATACATTTCATGCTTTTGATTGCCTCATGCTCAATACACAGTTGTTTTTTGTTTGATGTCATTACTAACTTAAATCCCATCGAGTTTCACATTGTAACAAGCTGGTTTATGTAAAAAACATAGCTTAAAAGCACCCTTACTTTTTGCTGCTACTTTGAACTATGATGGGTAATTTGAAAAGAAATTTTGATTGCTCATTGATCTCTAGTTAACTTAATTGACACCTCAAATTTTTCTTAACC
The DNA here is from genome assembly GCF_020466585.1 of Dendroctonus ponderosae. Classification (NCBI taxonomy): domain Eukaryota; kingdom Metazoa; phylum Arthropoda; class Insecta; order Coleoptera; family Curculionidae; genus Dendroctonus; species Dendroctonus ponderosae. Next base: position 8,891,223 of record NW_026018916.1, read on the forward strand.
ATAGAGGAAACTGTAGTGATTTATATTAGAGGCTCCTCTAAATACCTTTTAAAACGGTTTTACGGATAAATCTGTAACTAAAAGACCAAAGTCGTGCAAAGTAACCCCATATTGCGTAAAAAAAAAGAAATCAATCCCTTAGTGTACCACGCATGGTAGGATTTTTTATGTCTGGAATTATAATAATAAATGAATGATGAGTACATCTTTGCCTGTGAGAAGCGAAGATAATGTTAACAAATGAATTACAAGATTAGATATGGATTTTTAAATAATTTTTATCGTAGTGTTTTTTCTTTTATATAATTTTATTTAGTTGCTTTAAAACAGATTTAATTTTAATTTTTAAATTTGATAAATTAACTTTTGCTAATATAGCTTATACCTAGTTCGTATAAATGAAAGCCTTTCTACTTCTACAGCATCGACTTTGCTAGAAATTACTATACATATTTGTAAACATCCCATAATTTTGCCTAGGATAGATTAATGCGATATTGAATCATAGCAATTAAAATGCTGTCAATAATGTCGTTGAATTCTGTAGTAACATAAATTCGCCTCATCTTTTAATTACTGATACTCTCAATTAACCTTATGAGGCTCATTACTCATTTCCACCTAGTATGGCGCAAAATGTCTTCATTACAAATGATGGATATTAATAAACGTGAGAAAATCGAGTAGATTGTTCTGACTAGTAAATTCAGAGGAAAATTTATTAGTCGCTGTTTGCTACAATGAACAAACAAAATGATCGATGTGTAGGTACAGTTCAGTGCTGAAGTTGCTCCTTTATCTGTCTGTGTATCTGCTAGATTAAGCAAGGTCGAAGTATGTCTAATACTTATCTAGATAGAATCAATAATACGTGTTTTATGCTCTGTTTATTTAATAGTAATAAAAAACCGGCAATAACATTTGCAGAGCGATTTTCTCCGTGACTGCAAATTTGGGCGTTTTAAGCTTCTTCTATTGAATTTAAAGCTTTATTTAGAATAGTATGATATTATATTACTTTGTTCATAATGTATATTGATTAAACATGGTGTTTGATTAAATCTGGTTAATTTTCATTATGTGAATCTACGACACAGGAACTGTTGGTGATTCCGGACTCCAGAAAACGTTTGTTTTAGTAATGATTGTTCTTTTGATTTAAATGGAAGTAAACAAAACTGTAGTTATTGGAGTGACGAGATCCGCACTTATTTACAGGTCATTCTCAGTACCTCCAAAAACTTAAAGTCTGGGCTGGCATATTGGGTGATGCTATTATTGTGCTGTTATTTATAGCAAGAAACTTAAATGGCGATAGGGACTTTAATTATTCACAAAGTAGACTACCAAACAGACTGTCAAGAAAATAAAAGTTTTCGAGAAATTTCCTTAATTAATAATTTTTCTTGTTCGTTAAATATAGTCTTTGCAAGGTTTCAAATTGTCACCCTGCATAAACGAGAATTTAGTCAGTTCTGAGCCTCATAAGAAAATAATGTGTTCGTGTTGCTCTAATGGTATAATCGCATTTAAAATTAATTCAATAATGGACACAAAATATCGCGTAAATTTCCTCAAATGCTACTATTTCTATAATACATGGTAAAGCTTTCTGAAAAAATATATTCAATATATTCAAAGAATATGCTTTTAATACGTCCTAAAGAATAAAGAACAGTAATTTCGATACCCAGAATTTCCCCATCAGAAATTTCGCTAAGAAAGTCTAAATTTCTTTAAACTCTATCTACGAATCTATCTATTTATTAGTTTATATCTACTATTTTTTATACTATTTATTTATAAGATATCTAAATTGTTTCAGCTTTATATTTCAAAATGTCTATAATTACATACCGGGAGACTCAAAATACCTTATTTGTTCGAATAATTATTAAATTGAACACATAATTAAAATAGTTTCACGGCCATTTCTTCAAGATGCATTTTTCGAGCTTTTGAGCTTCCAAGCCCAAACACTTTTGCAGATGCAAGACACTCAGGCTTACAAAATGCCAGGAAAAAACTGTTTTGCATGATCCCCTAAAAGCCCGAAAAATTCACCAATTTTCGAACACTTTGTTCCATATTCCTATTCGATAAACATCACTTAAATTTATATACGTGAACAACAAGAAAACGAAACAAAAACAATATGATTCTTAATAGAAATTTCACAAACTATTTCAAATTAAACACATTTTTTCTGTATTTATTTTGATGGGAATTTAATACTAATCTACATAGTAGTTAGATTGAAAATAGCTACAACTACTTTAGCCGCAATCGAATCGACTTACTTTTTCTGATGTAGTTGACTCCCAATTTTGATAAAAAATAATTTAAATTCTAATTTTCTACATTTTTTATTGTGGGTCGCAGGAAACACGGAAATTATAATTAAAAGCTGATTTAAAATATGCTTTTTCGAAAACTAGGGAAAAGGGATTATTTTACTATAGTACTAAAGTAAGTACATATTGGCTTACTTTTAGATATTTCAAATTTAACCTCTCTGTGCATGCATTCATGCATTCATATCAACTTCTTTATTAAACTGCTTCATAAAAAGTGCATCAACTGCAAATTTTCTGTAAAATATCATCTATAAATCATCAATTTCATTTGCATCAATCTGCAAAATTGTGTTGAAATCAAAGTAATTTGAAAATATTAAGTCATAACTTAATTTACAAGGTTTTTAAATGTATTTTGGAGAATTCCTTGATTTTATCAAATACTACACTTTGTCCAATTGCGAATTTTGAAAATGTTCGTACATACAACTTAAGGAAGTTACAACTAATCTTTATGTGAGGTTTTATGTTTAAACAAAATATACTTAAATTGTTAGACATACTGATTGTTCAAATATACTTTCATTGAAATATTGAACCTTGTACCTGTATTATTGAAAATAATTTGGAAAACAATGCTTACGAGCGCGAATTTATCTTTATCTCGCCAAAAAAACATTTTGATTTGGAACCAACAATAATGCATTTTGCCATAGGATTGTAACACTCTGTATAACCACCGCTACGCCTGGGTTAACTACAATTAGCAAAAATTCATCACAATTACCAAGACTTGCTGGTGATTATATGTAATAACCGGCGATTATTTATATTCATCTTGCCGAAACGTATACAGACAAAACTGTAACATGCCCTGTATCAAGTACAGTATCTTTTGCGTAGTATGTAAATTTTAACATTAAATAGTACGATGACACAAAATATTGTTCAATAACGTATATGGTGTCTCTAAGAAGTTTCCAACTTTTTGAGTTGTAAGTACTATAATTTTCAATTCAACTAAACCCGACATTTTTAAGAGCACTCATGTCTTTAACAAATTCCAATTGCTTCTAGGACAAAGTGCATTTTTATTGTGCTCAAAATATTCATAACTTTTTGTTTGTAGCCTATTCAAGTTCAGTATTTTGGGTATAAAGCGACATAAAAGTCCGCTGCATGTTTCCATCACTCTTTACTAGAAGAATATGCACAGTTATTTGCATTTCGTGTAGGGTACATTCAGAACTCGTCGAGCTTTCAAGATCGAACTGGCCGCTATCTAAGCTGAGATCTGATAGGGAACGTTTATACAAAACAGAAAGATTAAGCTTGAAACTCATATCTTTTCCACGGCGGACATTTACTCTGCTGCATCCGACCTGAACAACATAGTTTAGCGTAAGAAGATTTAAGATATCGGCATTAACGGTTTACAACCGTAACAGTTCAACGTTGCGATAAATTCTGTTAAAGCTCGAATCTCTGAAAATCACTAACTCTCGAGTTATTCGGAACAGAGGCGTTACATTTTTCGTTGGAACATGTAGCTAGCAAAAGCTTTAGTGGAAAGGTCACCAGGTAGCAAAGTTCAAAGGAAGAACAAGTTGACAAAGATGCAAGCGCACGATCCTAGCCTGGCCCTTGAACTATGAAAGCGCAAAGGACAAAACTCAAAGTGATCAATTAATAAATAATGCTGCACTTTTGTACTACTGTGTAAATAAATAATGCGACTGTCCTCGGTCTGGTCAGGCGGTACCAGACAAAAGAAACTTTCGACCTCCGACGTCAATAAACTCGACGATTTTCGATACCAGTTTTCTTCGAATCGTAATTTTTTTCTCCGTGTATCCTCCATGACATCACCTGTATTTATAAAACACTAAACGCGTTGGCCGGGTCTAAAACCAACATTACAGATAAATAGACTCGCACAAAAGGTGTGTACGTACGTACCGCTACCATGATGCCGCACTTATTTCAATTTTGACTATAATTTGATTATAAACGATTTTTTTAAGTACCCATAAAGTCTGCTGTAAAAGTGTGTGCGTCTTAATAATTTAAAAAAATACTTCAACTCCAAGATAACACCTACTGTCCTAATGCAAATGGACTCATGATAAGCAATTACAAAAATGTTAATTTATATTTATAGTTTATGAAAATATATTAATTAGAAATGATACAATATTTTTGTTATTTCTCTTAGTCTGATGCTACTGGGCGGGAACAAACTAATCATTTCGTATTTATTATCAAGTATTTAACATGCACAAATTATGTTTTCATTTCTTAATTTTTTACTTTCAGAATTGTCTGAAATTGTTTATAATGTTTATAAAGTTCGATAAAATTTATTTCTATTTCTAAAGGTACTTTAGAAATAGAAAAAAATAGAGAGAATTTATGGAGTTTCAAAATCAGTCCAAATTTGCCAGCGTTGATTTTGTTGAGTAGTTCAGAATCCCTTCATCATTATTCGTAGTATGTATTTTTGATTTTAGAAACCATCCCCGTAAAATAATTTTTCCCTACGTCTTTTTATGTCTCTTTCAATGTATCAGTGACAACAAAAAGATTAATATTTACGACATAAACAAACTATAAATTAAATTAATTAAGCCCATAAAATTGTAGGCAAAAACAGCCATTGGGTTTAAAATCCATTTCGTCAAAGTAAACGGAAGCATTTTTAGTAAACACTTAATTCCATTGTGTCCCTTAACAAAGACGTCGCCTATCAAGATAATAAACATATAATACCGTTTTAATATAGGCCATACACATCTTTACTCTCGGTTAATTTAGTCCATTAGCGTATTTCAAGTCGTGATTTTAACTCTATTAACTATAATGGCTTTATTTAGCTGACGATTAGGTTTGAATTTATTGAATTGGACTGTGAATAAACACCATTAATAAAAGATGGACATAAAATATTGCCTGACTGAATTTGTTTCAAGTTAATAAAAAATATAAATTTATGGGTTTTTACTTTTAAATTCAGCTTAATACCGGAAATTCTTCAGGGCATACGTAAATTGCATTTTGATATAAGATTCTGGAAACTCTGCCAAATTCTGACGATCTTATTGTTATTATTAATGAAAAATTAAATACATAAATAAAAAAATTGCAATTTTTATTCGCAAATAAAAAATAATGAGTAAGTTAGTTGAACATTACCATGTGAAGAAACGTATCACTGAAAGTCGCCATACCTGAAACAAAGAATAGCTATTAACTACATATTGAGGCGTAATAAGAGAAGCTAGTAAATATATTTTCTAATAAAAAACTAATACTTAATACAAGTATATCAAAAGAAACTTTTGTAATGTTAATGAGACAATCAGTGTTTCTGCCATGGGCTTTGAAAGCAATTAAGCAACTCCTAGACTAAGCTTGTAAGCTTTAGCAGATAAACGATGCGTTCATATTTCGATAAATTATCTTTCTCTCTTTTTCTCTTCGATAAATTAATGTTCTAATATACAAGTATTTACGTCACAACACCGTCAGCAGATAAGAAAACAAACACGCTATATGTACACGGTAAATAAATCAGATGGTTTAATTAGCCAACAAAATGAATCACATAATTTATTCAACATGAAATTATTTTTCATATGGAGTGCCAGCCTATCCAATAAGCGGGAAGAAGTAGTAACGTGTTCTATCTATTTCTAATCAAAAACAAATATCAACTTAAAAGTCTCACAACCTATAGAATATACTTGAATCTAAATATTCTTATATGTATATGTACTAATTTATTACTACTTCATTGAGTGAATTTTGAAATTGGGATGCTTGTGGTTCGCCTACTAACAACAAATTTAAGGTTGGATAAGTGATAGTTTCTTAACCGCTACAATGAATAATTGAAGATGTTTCCTTCTTGGGATTCGGTCTTAGCAGTGAATGTCAGTGTGTGAACATTGTTAAATGGCAAGAAAACAGAAATAATTTTTTTCGCAAAAATTCTGAATGCTACGAATTAGTATTTGGTGCATCAACCAAAAAAATGAGTTGATTTCATTCACCAAATAACGACACTCAAGAATTCACCACTTGTCCAAAACGGCTGAACTCGATTGTTTCATCAAAATATGAGTCTTACATAAAACAAATTCACAGCGAGTTTCACGAAAATACATATGTAGTACAATTCTCCCGATATTTCAAAGAATATGTTTTTTTGAAGAATTTTTTGTTAATAAAAGTTAGGTCAGATGGTCTGAATTTGATGCAAAAAATATCAGTATCTTTGACCATGTGCTTAAGGGACACCCTGTATAGAGGCAGCAACAATTTGAAAGCATCATATTCCAAAACAGACATAAAATAATTGCTAAATCAAAAACTTCTAATCGTGACTTAAAGATGATTGTCCGCCTGAGTACCTGAATAATTTCAAACAATTTGAACAATAAGGAACCCTCTTTCTAACTTTATTGTTAATAAATTTTGCATTTAACCACTTTTCAAAACTTATGTATATTTGTCAAAATATCCACCCCGTATAAGTAATAAAGGTGCTAAAGCGACAATGTTAACATAGATTATCAGAACCGAAGTAATAAAAGCCGATCGTCTGAGTTGAAATGCAAACAATCCACCGCTAATACTCAAATAAAAGCAGATACTAAAATCAGTTGCAGATTATGAATAAGAAAAATAGCTAATAGATTAGACATTATTCTTGGAAATCATGTCCAATTTCTGAATAGACATACAGTAAAATTAATGAGCTTTACCCTACTCTACTGGCAAATTATATCTTATCTACTTATTTTCTGGATTAGTCTACGTAAATATAATCAGGATGATAAAGAGATTCTTGATGATGGAAGCACTTGAGCCAACACACAATATTTTAATTAAATTAGTTGCTCAGGATTTTTTTGTTTTGAAGGAAAATTAAGCACTCATTAATTACAATTAACAATACACATGTAGTTGCAGACAATTTAATAAAGAAAACTTTTAACACTATTAGGAGCCTCTACACTAGCAAGATACTTGGAATATTATGTAAATACACTCAATATACATACTTAAATAGAAAAAGCTCTATAAACGTACTTATAACTTATCATTGCCACTTAATAAAATTCCATATTATAATTGAGAAGTGGAATAAGTAATTTGACTAAGTCTCTTAATTTATAAATATTCCAAATTTTAAAAGCCCATTGAGTAAACGATACTTCAGTTAATAAAACTGTCCTACAATCCGACTAATTATTGATTGTAGATAATCGTGAAATGGAACAATGAAAAGTACCAATGCTACTTTCTATTTGTTATAGTGTCATTTACAACCAATCAAATGCTGGATCTTGTCGTATCTATTAAGGCGTCACTGACCTTAATTTGACAATAAATTCATATCGTTCGACTTGTAATTAAAGATTTTGTGAATTATGGGCTAGAAATAAGTAGGTATTAGGTTTTATAATCTAAAAAACAGATGATTAGTTCTAAGCAAAAAAGATGCGAAAAATGCGGGTGGGTAGTTACAGATATGTTGCTGGTATTAAATAAAATAACGAGGGCAACATAATAAAACATAAACGCTAAAAGCAAACGAGTGATGAAACGACGGTGCACTGAAGAGTTTTTGAGACAAATGTGGCAAAGGCCTTCCAATCAAACCACTCAGTTTGATATTTGCTTCAATTATTTGCACTCTTTTCTCATATGGATTAACAGTCGATATTGAATAATTATTTGTGGACAGATATAAATTACTAGACTATAATGGAAACTCATAACTGAAACATTAACAGGCACATTTTTAAACTGTTTTATTTCAACAGTTTTTTTCTGTGGGAACAACTTACCGAAATTTACAGCAAGAACAATTGCCTTTACAGCTCCAGAACGTTCTGCTGGGAATAAAGAATGAACTGTCGCATATTCAGAGAAAGAATATTTCCTGCATCTAATAGAACACAAAATGAGGAATAGGAAAACAGATACATGGGCTGGGAGAGTTAAGAGGGACAGTTTCGACAATTTTTGTATGTTATCAGCCAGCCAGTAATTTGTTTCCTTTTCAAGGGCCATTTTCGTTACAAAGGTTGACAACTATTAAAAAAAATTATTTGTTAGTTATTTGTAGCTCTACAAATTCGATCACGCAAGACTTGCAACGAGCAATATCGTCTTCATCACAAGCATCTTCACCCCTAAATATTTAGCATGCATTATTAGTTGCAATATGTACGTCCGCGCGTTATGTGTCATCTATTGTAGTCTGTGTTTCTTCACAGTCATGTTGGTCGTTTTGTTTCTTTGATGTTTGGATAACCGTCTCGTTTGATCGTCTACTAGTTTATTGGATTTTGTGGGTTCTTCYGTACAAGCACATCTCTAAAGCATCCTTTCAGGGATGCGTYAGGCCCTCCTTGGACCTCTTTTTAAGGTCCAGCATTTTACTGMGTAAATGAGAACTGAGACTACAGGGTATAAAAGTAATCTTTTTTTTATGTATTCACTCATTGTTGCAGAATGCTCGTTTCATCTTCACAAAGGCAGTTYGACCRACTTCCYTTCCTGATTTYTTACAAACAATCATTCCTTTGAYTTTCAAAACGTTTTTATCGGGTGTTTTGYCCGAAAAATGTTTGYCTYWCGTCTCAYATCAATCCGAAAAATAATCATATCATATCATAAAAATATATAATATRTCATATTTTACAATAASGMACGAWTTAKTTATCAAACGGYAATCAAGAACTACCGCCTAGAAAGTTTACCCCTAGAGGTTTACCCAAAAACGTTTATTTCTCTACTTGCGTTTTCAACACAAGATTTCAAATAACTAATCATTATTACCAACAATCGGAGCCCACCTTAAAGGCAATGACTCTAAATTCTCGACAAATTGAATAGTACTATTATAACGATTTTTGGAATGGTAAAAATAATTTGAGTCCCTATGTAGGCACGACTTAAACATTAAACAACTGTAGACCTGTAGTGTAATAATAATCGTTTCTATAATTTGCGTTTGGATCGTATCAGATTGAATCGTGCTCGTATTGAATAAAAGTCACTTTGCAATTTCGCATTATTTAATTGACATTTTATTTAAGATTTTATTTGCAGCTTTTTGTTTGTTTAGTTACTTTAAAAGTATTAGGGACATACAAACAAAAGTCTCATCATTCTTTCATTCTCTGCTTAACCTTTATTGAAATCTGTTGTTAAATATTGTGATCGAATAGGAGATATTATTATTATTTCAACATTCCGTAAATTCATTATTCACGGTATTTATCAATAATTATTGGTTGTTTGAATGTACAAACCGTAACTATAATAGCAAACATCCATGCACCAAGAGTCATTAGATGAGTTCCTTTGTATTGGCACCTGGTCACGCAATAATTGAAAAATAATGAGTTCTATAAAACCGATGACCGACTGTAATTTGCCATTCATCCTGAATCATGAAAACGGTGACTAAAATGATGATGATCGAATAAATAAAATGAAAAATCCGCATGGGAATCAATTACGAATAAATATTATTACTAAATGAATCGTGAGTGGGAAAACAGTTTTATTCCGGCACATAGAATTTTTTTGTGGCTGTATTGAAAGTTATCTGAAAAGCATTAATAAATTCACAAATCCTGCGGGTGTTTAAAACAATGGGAGAACAAATAAGATGGTAATAAAAGGTGTACATGWWTAAAAACTGGTTTTGCTGTAACATGAGATTATTTTTTTTGTTGGGTTRCTTGTACATGTTTCAATTTGATTCATGTCTGGGTTYTCATGGTTATTTACGTTGCCTTCACTCTACAACGCCTAAATATCATATAGAAATACGTTTGTAMGTTTTTTAAAAGTTMGWGAYYTAAACCTATRTTTCAATGAWAAAAAATGAGTCAATTATAGAAAATGGGAGACCATTAWTAATTTGCCRRACTTACAGATCTTCCGARTATAGASACAWGAAAACSRTTTTTWATTAGCTTGTAGCTTAAGKTAAAAAMMTAGTCTAACATCGAGAAAGTRGWCCGTCTTCCAAAAAACGTCGATTRTTTAAAGCAGTTTTTYAWTAAATTAAACCATTTCGAAATCTAAATGAAGAACTAGTAAATTAAATTTGTAATWAAAMATTTTATAAGTGGGTTCAACATGAGCTCCTTGTAGTCTGATASATCTTCTCACARGTCGARTTGARGATTGTTACACTCGGCATTWCKTATTAAATCRGAATGATTAATTATTTGCACCATTTTATCGTCAGTTTCAACTAAATTTTTCAGGTGTCACTAAAGTGACCAAAAAACAATAAAATCAATCAATCAAAAACAAAATCCAATGGTTTTAAGCCGGGAGAACGAGGGAACCAAGCCACAAGCCAACATTGTTGAGATGCTTTTGTGATTTGCAGTCATTAATTGTTTTGCAAAAATTCGCAAATTTCCCTGATACAAAATTTAGTGAAAAAAAAACGTGTTTTTAGAATACTAAGTGATACTTTACAAATCTCGTACTTACTTTATGAAAACTTCCCTAATCTAGTTCTTCTGCTTGAGTTTAAAATATGCCTATTGGCTTTTAAGAAGCACGATTTGAAAATTCCAAATGCTAATCTTGATAAATATATTCAAGCCCCGATATAGAAGCAATAAAACGAGTGTACAAAGCATTTGCATAATTGCCAGGCAATTACAATAATTATTATATATTCTGTAAAAATTATATCGAACAATTAATTTCCTATTCCGGGTATAATGTAATGGTATGATTTCAAACGACGAATAAAAAAATACGATGAACATCGTCAGTCATGTTTCCCTTTGTTAATGCACGACTTGTAACAAGAAGCGATTGTTGAAGCGTGTACCTGATTGTTGGCCTCTGGTTAAGCTGCGTTTTTATCACTTTTATGAAATAATTATTGCTTTAAGCTGATTTGCTTGCTTGTGAACAACTTGCAATGTATCGGATTGTCTCATTATAAATTCTTATAACGACATACAGGATGTGTTTCAGATTAATTGTTTATTTGAAACTGAACTGAACCTTTGATTCTTTTGTCGTACGGTCGTGACGGTCTACTTTAAACAAAGTATCTTGTGAAAGCAGTTTTAGAAATTATTTAAGTTTAGTATCTATAGTGTACTATCAACAAAAGTAAATTTAAATTACTCAAATGTATATTTATATTAATATACAACCTTTTAAGGAAAAAAAACGTTCATAAGAAATTTCCTTTAGAAAAGTTTGAGACACAGGTCACAGTCACAACAAATGAGTCAGACACATCAGTATTATATGCTAAAAACTATTAAATTTCAGAGGGTTGACAACACATTTTGAAATTGGTGAAAATTATTATTTCCACCGAGTATTATAGCTGCTATTAGATCTAGAAATAAGAATAAGTTCGGGTCTCGGTATGTACTGGTATTTTGCAATCTGTAAGTTATACAGATTTGCTGAAATTATAGAAAAGTTTCCCCATTTTGTGCAGAACAACGACTTTATAAATTTTGAAAAACTTTATAAATATGTAACAAATGTATTCACCATATACACCATTTATTTACATTTTTAATCTTTTCGTATTTATTTCCCGATGTATCTGGTGAAAGAGATTGAAGAACTTTAAAAATAATTTAGAACATTTAGTTGTACAAATTAAACAGTTTACTGAAAGCAGTATCTGAAATCACTATTTCAATGGTGTCAAGATTGGAAAACTATTAATAAATGTTCATCTTCTTTTGGTGAATGGTGGGGCGCAAATGAAACATAGTCGCCAATTTACAACATGAAAGAGAATTGTGTATATTTTGTTTATCACGATGAGTTGCACTTTTCGCTCCTTTCCTCCAGTCCTTTGTTGATAAATACGGCTCTCGGGCTCTAGTACGTTCGCAAAATAAATTATTGTTTCATTATTATGTAACAAGTACCTAATGTTTAATTAAAGCCGATTTTTTATTGAACCCATGGTATTTTACTGAATGCAGATGCAGATATATGAATAGAACTACTTAAATTCGAATTTTATAGAGATACGCCGTCATTTATAAATTAAGACGGTAAAGTACCATAAGGTAGAAGATAATGGAGCATAAATTTCAGCCTCATCCGTCATCATCATAAATTTGTTTATTACATGCCACCGATGTCAGAAAGATTAAATATTAATCTTACATATTAGCCTGAGCTATATTCTTTCCTTATCTTTAAAACTTTCACTGGTATTATACAGTCCTCCGAAAGTTGTATATAAATTATAATACAATTCTATATATTTATTAAAATTCAGTTAAATTAGTCTTAAATTCGCAAAAAAATAGAGTCTTATATAGTGTTTTATAACTAAATATTGTTAACAAGATTGGATCAAAATGAACCAAATTACAAAGTGAATTTTGAGTTCGTTTTATTGTAGATATTTCGGAGTGTCTTTCCTCCAAAACAGGCAAAGAATCAAGAGAAATATTTGTGAGGGCAAATTTACTACGATGTTGTTCTTTTCCATAAAATCTGATGATTTAGTTTAATTTATTATTTCCAAATGTGGCGTATATATGTATTATGTACATACGTAAGTGCAAAAAGCGCATAATGCAGGATTGTTCGAAAGGGTGTGTAAATATTTTAGGATCTATTTTGGAAGTAAACGGTTTAAAATGGGTTTAAACCTTTTCTGAATTTGGTTTTCCCTTGCACAAATAACCGATTGCGTAAATGGACCAAAAAATATTTTTTGATTATTACATATATAAAACATAGCAGGTGTCAAATGCGAGGCTTTTCATTAATCCTAATAAAATATTTTGGCAAATTTTGTATGGTTTATGTTCATTTTTTGGGCAACCTTTGAGGAGCACTGATTTCCACAGGAAAAACTTTAATTTAAAAAAGTTTAAAGTTACCTACTATCCACGCCTTTAAAACATTTGCATATCATTATGAAACATCCTATATATATATATGTACTTAGTATAATGTATGTACATCTCATTTAATAAAAATAAAAATTAATATTTTAATAACATTAACCGACTTAACTCGTTTACCCTGATTAGATACTATCGATCGACTAAAAGCTGAAAAGCGCTGATTCTCCAATCAAATTCTCAACCAATTTTATTCTGTCTACAACAACCACATCATCATCATTTGAATAAAGGCTGCTTCAATTTACGAGGTTTGATAAAATTTGGTTAACAACGTTAGTATATGTGTGTACGTAAATTTGAACAACTGACTAATATTTGCAAATTCAACATTGTGTTTTACCTTTAACAATAATATAATTTAACTATAGTTTTAATTTCGCAGATTTCATCCTGTTTATCTATGAATGTCAACAAGTTAGTTTACACGACGAGTCCTAGAAATAGTGAAACGTAGTTGAAGTTGCAATTAAGCAAACACATTTATCATCATTTCATTCAGTAGCGACGGAAGTGTTTTTGTTTTTAAAGCCCCGTTTAATAATAACAGTCGAACGGTTGCAATAACATTGCCACGCGATTTAACTGTTACATCTTTCTATTTTAGGCAATTTAAATGAGGATTTCGAACGTCCCAAGATTACTTAGCTGAAAATCTTGAATCCCAGTTGAATCATTCATTTTAATTTTAACTATTAATTGACTCTTTGCTGATTGATTTTTCTTAAACACAAATATGCGTTCTCCATGAGTCAATTAATGACTGAGAGTTCTGCAAATTATTTTTTTCTAAACAAAGTAAAAAAGTTTCACTTTTAGTGATAAGATGTATCCCCTATTTACAACCCATTCATTCCCCATTATTCTAGCTTTTCTTTGAAATGCCAACTGAGCCCAGGGCCTCTTGAAAATGTCCAAAAATCCCGCACTTTTGTATGGTTTTAAAAAATGTCGAGATATAAGTGGAAACGGCAGATCCAGTTTTTTATACTACAGTTTAAGAAGATCTTTTCAAAAAGGCGTGCCATTGAAAATAATAGTTCGCGCAGCTGGGGATAAAAGAGTTGAAAATAGAGGCTGAAAGTTATCAGAAGTCAAGTGTTTCAACGTTTTTATACAAAACTCATTTATAAAAAAGATACCCGGTATAAAGCCACCGGGCGCTAGTCCCACATTGTACCAACTTCTAAAAATAAAAAAATAAAAACTTAAATGCCATGCTTCAAAATACACTTCAATATTAATTAATTGCTACCCAAAAGAACAAACAAATAGGTACTTCTGTGTCAAAATTGTTTTTAAATAAGGTTTCTAAGTGGCATCAATTGCACTACTGGAAAAACCTTAGATTGTTCGATTACATCTGTCTAACTGTGCAATTAAAGTCCTTGCTTCCTATCTAATCTAAACATTCAAATGACATGAAACTATTTATATTAGAAAAAATGGCTTTCACGAGTTATTTATTTATTGCTAATTAGACGATCCGACATTTCACGCTCAAGAATTTACAAATTACTTGTCCAATAAGCCAAGGGCAATGTTATGCTAATTGAAATGAAAATGTAAACGATCATAAACTTTATGGCTAATTTACCTAATTGTTATACGGTCAGATCGTCTGGCGAAGCTGCTGACTTGCAAGGAAAATACAATAATTTTTTAAACGTATGTTTTGAAACTTTCATTCGTTTTTTAATTTAATTATGTAGTTACTGGTTCAATTTCGATCAGATAAATAAAAACTTTGTTCAAATGATCCAAAAAGATTTCTTTTTCGAATCCTGAGGTTTATTTTTCAAGCAAAATTGAGGATCTCTCCTATGATTTATTCTGATTTTTATTCCTCATACTAGTGGTTTATTCTGTTAAAGCACCAATTTATGCAAAATGACTTGGTTTTAACACCATCAAAGTTATTATAAATGCGAAATAAAATTTTTATTTCGACATTCCATTAGAAAACATTCACGTCCAGCAATAAAATACTTTATTACAATCTTACTTTTTTCCATTAATGCATCATGTTTCGATAAGTGACATCACTAGAATTTTGAACAAGCGCAATTTTTTTCGAATGAGATCATTTCCTACGCGTCTGCTTTTACACATTTGCAATTTCAATTCGAATAACGCGCAATAGTTAGAAATTATAATATCTTTGTGAAAATTTCGCTTCAGTAGTTTTTCAAATTCTAGATATAGATCGCACTATTACCAACATTAAAGCTTTAAAATCTCGTCTATAATTGTTCTATGAATATAACAATTTTTATTATAGACTAGAAGTAGATAATTTCTACTTAGGTATTTTGTATGTTAATAAAATCATTTATGTATCATTGCTTATTAAAAACTGAAAATGAAAATTGCACTTGTTTCCTATCGACACTGAATATATTCTCAGGGAAGTACGAATAAAAACATTGCTATTATTAAGTTATTATAATATTTATGTATTCATGCTAGAAAACGAGGAATTCCGTAGGTAATACCTTCCTGTTCATTTTTTCTTACGTAGAACTAATTTGCTAAAAGTAACTATTACATCAGTCCTGCATGTGAAAAACTAAATATACACAATAATAAATGCGAAATGCCACTTAAATCCGTAAATCATGGCAAATTATGTTCCTGATACGCACATTATAACGTGGAACACCCTGTG
Organism: Dendroctonus ponderosae; assembly: GCF_020466585.1. Classification (NCBI taxonomy): domain Eukaryota; kingdom Metazoa; phylum Arthropoda; class Insecta; order Coleoptera; family Curculionidae; genus Dendroctonus; species Dendroctonus ponderosae. Next base: position 8,907,140 of record NW_026018916.1, read on the forward strand.
CATGAGATCATCTTGATTACTTGCAACTATTAACAGCATAATTGATTTGGAGTGGTAAAAGTGGATTGACATTGGTTCTGTTTGATTGATTTCAATGCAACTTTTTTAATCATTTATTTATTTATACTTACATATAAATGGAAAACTTGGTTTTGTTTCAAACACATCTAAAGAAAATCAATCACAACTTGATTGCTTTTTCAAAATTTGTAATAATCTAGTTAAGGCAAACTCAAGAAACATCAATTGAAAATAAATCATATATAAAGAATCAAACGAAACTTTTTAAACAGATTTAAAGAAGTACTTTCTCGAACGGCAGGTAGACAATGCAGAAGGTTTTCTTTCAATAATATAAAAGACCACATGCCAATATCTTACTCTCCTCTCTGAATTTTTAAAATTCAAATATTTGTTACTTGTTTTAATGAGATATGGTCTAATCAAACGTTAATAAACATTAATAAAACAGAGGATTTAAACGCCGGTCTATTAGTGCCAAATTATTTGAAGGGGGCTTTTATGTATGTATCCGTTCAATTTAGATTCGTTTTTATGTCCAGCCTTTAAACAATCATCATTTTATATTCAAATAAAAACAAAGGCTTGGATCTAATCAGCAGTTTAACGATATCTGTCGAATTTTAGATCATAAGTTAATTAAGTTTTTTCAAATTCTTTATCAGTCATAATCGGACACATTGAAAATATCTTAAAGCGATTAAATCCTTTAATAACTTGCTCAATTATCCACATACAAATACAAACATATTTGAAAAACACATATAGAACCAAATACGACTAGCACTTGCATAGGGGCTGCCATAGTTCTTTGTAATCATATTTTCGTTTTATTAATCTGTGAAGTGAATCAATGTTTAGCATCTATTAGTGCATTTACAAGTTAAGCTCTGGCGAAAATAGTTTTATATATTTTATACTGTTTGAAAGTTATTACTCTATAATACACATACACTCTCTAACTCTTCTCCTAACTTAGACACAAAAATTAGTAGAGCAAAACTTTTCTCTACACGAGAGAATACGCCAGGGAATATGCGAAGTTTCTTGAGATTTAGAAGTTTGGCAATTTAATGTATTATTTAGCTACAAGTGGCAATTAGACTACGTTTAAACACAGTTTATTAGCAAACCCGCAATTATATCTGCAAGACCCATTTTCTTCATATAACGAACGCAACCTTTCCTCTTAAATATTTTCCAGTTCGCTCTAAATAAGCTCCAGTAAGAACTGATCAAAATGACTCTAATTTTACATTTACATGCTTGGATTATATTTTTTAGCATAGCAAGCAGTCAAGTCCTCCACCAGTTTTACATAGAAAATTAATTCTCTTTAAAAGTCGCTAGAAGCAGCCGTTTTCGAGATATTTTGATTTAAAATATTGGACGCATGTGTATTTCAAAAAGCAAATAATTTTGAAAATTTGCGATTTATTTTAATTCTTTCAACAATAATGGCTACTATTTATCTGTACTTCAAAATAATTAAGTTTAAAGTTAAATAATGTTGTACTTTTTGAAAAACACAGCCTCGATTATTTTAAATCGAAAGATTTCGAAACTGGTTATTTTAAACATAAACGAACAACCGTTCGCGGTGACTTTCAATAGTAATACTTTTTCTATGCAAAAATGATGGAGGAAGTGATTTCCTTGCTGAAAAATGATGCAAGCATGCGCTAAAAAGTTATGACTCTTCGAAGGAAAGGCAAGTAGGTGGTGTAAAAAGTAAAACAAGATTAAATTAAATTTTCTCATGCTATAAAACAGCCAAACATCAAGTTTAGCCCAAATATTGATAGCAGAGAAAAAATATTTAGGAGAAACAAAAAATGAAAGTTAATTTTTTAGCACCGTGTAAGTTCGATAATTAAAGCCTTGCGGACCCAAGTCCATATGAACTTCAAAATACACCCGGTATATAATAAAATTAGTATATAGAGCGTCTGAAAATTGATGAGAAAATCAGTGATTTTCACCACCTTTGGATATGAGGCTGAAACCTGGACAATTGAAGCAGCGAACAGAAGGAAAATTGATGCATTGGAAATGTGAATTGCCCGTTCAGAATGGACTCTCCTCCATCTGCCTTTCAAACTTCCTGAGGCTTTTTAGACATTACACAAAGAAACTTTCATAATCTGGAGAAGTTGATAGTGTCGGGAAACGTAGAGGAACGAAAGTTCAGAGGTGCTCACCAATCCTTATTTATCAGATTCAAAATGCCACCGACACTTTGGTTTACGATGCGATAAATAAAGCACGGAATCGAAACGAATGAAGAGCACACGTTTTTAATGATCACGATTCTCAGTAATGAGAGAACGACTAGTAAATAAGTGACAATAAAAAATACGTTCTCATTTGAATATTCCACTTGCAATAAACTTGATGGTATTAAGTCAAAACAATAAAAAATCATGACAATCAGACGCACAAAAATATTTAAACAACCTTTAACTGCGGTTAACAGTCGGAAAAATAAAAATGAGCTTTATTGATGCATAGGCTGGCAGCTCAGCTAATTTCAAAGTCATTAAAGAAAGGCAAGTGCTACTTACAGTTCGAAACAATGGAAGTTCTAAATATAAAAAATTACATACCCAAACACCGTAAACAAATGAAATCGTGTTTTATGATAAAAATCGAATCTTTGGCATTGCGCCACTATTTGCACACGTTGTGACACTAGTGTTTACACCGGCTTTCTTTCAATTTTTTTAGTAGATCAAGACACTGAAGTAAATGACACTATTTTACGTAAATATAATGACCTTTCTAACATGTAGTAATTTATTATTTTTAAACATCGCTCCGTAAACGTTAATACTTTGTGGTATTGTGCCAAATTTCGTTCAGGATTTACACATTTTGAACTTATTTCTAGTGTTCATTTCTACCTACTCAATAAACTTTTAACCCATTTTAATATGATCTTTTAATATAAATAATTTTAATATAAAAATAAATTCCAAATATATTTATTGTTTCGTTCAGTTTTCGATCAACACAAAAATTTTAAGAAGATTAATCCTGACCTTTGAACGGGTTTGACATGATTTTGCAATTTTTTCCTTGATGACAAAACAACAGAAGCAATAAAAATGTTCAGCGAATGAAGCAAAACGATATTTCCGTGGCATCCTTGCAAAAAAATCTTGACTATAAGGTCAAATCGTTCGCGTTTGGCGACCTTATTTAAAACGATTATTTAAATACAATTACTATTTACTAAATTTAAATTAAAATAATAAACACATTAAATTAAATTATTTGCTGATAGGAAAACCAGCAGCTGGTCCCAAAGTCCGAGACTCCCATATACGCGATTTTATGAATTAATGCAAATATTCTTACGATTCTCTTTATTCGGTCAAAACCTGTTTCTAATAAGGCAATAAAATGAAGAAAATACTCTGATATAGTAGTAGGAATAACTATTTCTGCCTGAAATGTTATATTTGTCAAAAAGTGATATGTAGTCAGAACAGATTATCAAAAAGTTAAGAACAAATTGAAGAATAAAAATAAAAACAGCTTGCAAAGATAGAAAAATCCGAAAATGGGACAGTTCATATTGGAAGATGTAGCCATATCAGAATTAAGTACTTTTTTTTTCATTTGATTTAATTTAAGTTTTACAACTTCCGCTTGCCATTTGACGATCACTTAAAAATCGATGCGTTTGAAGATAAAATAATAAATAAATCAAATGAACTTAAGGTTATTTCTGGTACAAAGATCAAGAGCTAAGGCGCTTAATGTGTTTAGCTTACATATTTTTACTAAATACTGAAGTTCAAATTATTTTGAATAAATAAATTAAAGTAATTTTTTAACATTTTTTTGTTGACAGCTCACAGTCTCACAAGCAGTCAGCAGAATTTGTCTATTATAAATCTCTAAATAATATTTTCCCAAAAACAACAAAAGTCTGATTATTTTGGCATTATTTTTTAAAACTCATTTCGGCCAATTTACTGTTGTAAATACAAAATCCAAAACAAATAAACCTATTTAATTCATTTATGCAGCAATTTCGCACAGTTTGCCGCTAACATAACTCAAACATCATTAAATTCTAGCGGTTTAAACATTTGTAAAACATCAGAAATGATCAGAATTACAAGTTAAGACGTTACAATGATAATGAAATTTGAAACGGGCAAATTAATACTATTTGGTTAGGATTTTAATTAGATATTCCAAGCTCATGGTTTTCCTAAAGCCTACCAATGTTCAAACCTGCAATGGAATGCAGATGTTCCATAAGAAATGCTTATTTTTGTTAACAGCTACTTTTATAGATAATTTTGTATTTTTCTCAATAATTGGACACTATAACTCTCACTTCACCTTGTATATACGCCGCATACAGGGCGAGTTAAAACGATTTACAAAACGTAGCCACGGGCAGCGAAAAAGGCTAGTTTTCATTATAAATGATTCGGAAAAAGTTTTGTTGAGAAAGCACAGAATATTGAAAAACCAATTATAAAAAATAAATTTTCACCACATGAAAATGTTTTGAAAATGAGTTCTTATAAACCTGCCAATGTTTTTTTTCAAAAAAAAAATGCGTTTTTGGTTCTAAAGAGTCCCATCATCTGATTCAGCAGAATTCGGGCGTACGTTAATTTTTATTTCTTCAAAATTAATGTTAAAGTTTTAAAAAAGAATTACCTAACAATTTTTCATTCAAAATTTAATTTTCTAGGTGAAATATTATTCGAAAATGGTTTATAAGCTTTGGAAATGACCCAGTATTTTATTGAAACGTAGCTAACGTAAACTGGCTTTAGAATCTATGAATAAATTGTAGGAATTTAAGTGGAGAGCTGTGATGAATCTTAAATCTTAGATGCGCATCAACAACTTCTTGTTCAAAAAACGTGTGCTGATTACGTGAAAATATTCAGCTGAAGACATCAAACTAACCCAAGCTAACCGGAAACATTGTGAAGCATGGCAAAAGCAATCAAGAAATTCCCGTGAGTAAAAAAATCCACAGAAAAACTGAAAATTGTCAACAATATTTTGAATTACTTATTTCCATTTAGCTTGCGCACTATTCAACACCAAACAGCATATGACTGCATAAATGCTCTTAAGCACATGAATATTCAAATTTAAAAAACCATATGTGCCATAACAAAATCGCTCCCAACTTGCACTTACCTTGTAAAATTCCCAACTATGAGCTCATCCTTTGAATTCAGCAATTCATCTCCCTTTTCATTTCCATTATAATCGTCAGACCTATTCTCTTCTACAGACGTGCCACCCAACTCTTCATGGTAATGACCTTTTTTATACTTGAAGCGATATTTATTAAACCCATTAACGTGATTTTTCCCCTGTCTCAGATTGCTTCGAGGAGAAATATGCCGGTTGCGAAAATGTGATGCCAGAGTATGGTGATAGTTGTGGGGATCACCATTTTGAGGCGATTTTGTGATGTTTCGTTTCGGTCTTTGCCAGTGATTTCGCAGGTTTTGTTGGCAGGTTTTCATCTTGGTACGCGCCACCTTGTTGGTTCTTTGTATCATCGATGTAGTATCCATGTTGTGATGTTGAGGATTTTGAGGAATTGTTGGTTTAGTTTTTGATTACAACTTCCATTAATGTTATTTGCCGATTATGCTGGCTGTTTAGGTCTAATTAAAGAAATTCATTGGTATCAGCAAAAGCGTTAAGTTATAATAAGGTTTCTAAATAGCAACGAGTAGAGTGGATGGGAAATTAGAGAACATCAACAATGTTGTCGAATAATTGCTTTAGAAAGTTGAGTGTGTCTCCTTCGATGAAAATCAGACATATCACTTTTTCAATATTAATTTTGTAGTTAATTGTAATTCTCCAATAAAGGTTTGAGCAATTGAATATTTACGAAATTAAAAAGACTGGCGCATTAACAAAGAACAAATGGTAAACTAGATAAAGTTGGATTGATAACGTTTTATTTTACCAGATGGCATAGAAATAAAATTAAAACTGCAAATTTCAAAAACAAATTTCCTTAGTATGTTTTTTCCTCTTCATTGGTAATATTGATTACACTTTCTCTTATTATACATGGTTTTCCAATAGCAAGCCAGGATTCAATAGCTGAAGCACCTGGAAAGTTAACTTTCAGACAAAATTCTTCCATTGACATGAGGGAGGACTCCAAGAAGAATATATATTTTTTAAGACGAGATTTTTTGATATGCTGTGAAAATATGAATTTTATTGATTCATTCTAATCAGTTTAGAAAAAAGAAAAAAGTCTGTTTATAGTCGATGGCAAAAATATCACTGGATTTTTCAAAGAGTTTTGAGTAATTAAGGTGTGCTATAAAATGATGTCATTAATATAAATATAAGTTATATTAAGAAAAATAATGAAACCACTCAAATATGATATCCATCAAATCAAACTCTCGCATAATACTTTGCCATTTAAAAAATTCGTTGATCAATTAGATGCATATTATTTAACCCTTTAAGAGCCCTTGCCTTTATTTTTAGGTACTATAAATACTATCTGATATTAATTGCTATTAGATCATCCGCATCCGCAACAAAACTCCAACTTATATATTTCGATTTCAGATTTTCGTTTCTGTTTGTTCTGATGTTTCTGTTGTTTCAATCAGAAACATTCACAAAATAAGTTACACTTTGATTGGACACTATTTTCTTTCGTCAATTTCGTGCTTCAAAATCATACGCAAGAATTAAATTACGAAAAAATTGAAACATTAAGAAGATAAAACAAAGAATGCGACAAAAACGACAAACTTAACACTAGGGAGGTTGTTGATGTTCTGTTTCTTTCACAACCAACTGTTCTGATATGGTTCTTCCAGGAAGCAAAAATCATAAGAAAATTGACTTTTAAATCAATCTAGGGATGACAATTTATTTCAACTACGCTCACAGATTGACGTTAATTGACAGTTGCACCTGACAGTTTTGTCAAAAAATGTCACATTTACTTATTCAAAAGCTGTTTGAATAGTTATTAAAATGTTGGGCATTAAAACCCGAGGAAAAATAAATTAAACTGACTAAAAAAAGGATAAAAATAGCTTAAAAACAGCAAAAGTTTCAAACGCGTTTATTTGGGGCAAAACTCTACTTAGTACCTTCTCAAACACAACGTGCCAATGATTCAAAAAACCAACAGGCAACTTCCGAAAAAGTTCAAATTTTCAGTTTCCATTTTCGGTTCCGTGCAATTTACCCCAACCCCCCCAATTTAACGGAACTTTATTTCTAACACTCGTTTCCATGTTTCCCCCATATCCCACGCGAATACTTATGGAAAAAATTTGGAAATAGTACGGGTCCGATCAAGATTAGTAGGTCGCGGATTGGATGTTACATCGACGTAAGCGTATCGAAAATGGTATGGTAAAAACAAAAGAAGCTCGCGTCTACCCGGTAAGGCGATTTAATAGTGAACTGTAAAACGCCATGTTGTCGGATATTCACCAAGTCCCCCACGCGGTTTTGTATGTGTTCGAGCTCTGTCTGTTTCGTTCAACGATCGGAACTCTTTCTCCTTGTCACCGACTGGCTAAAGTTAGATTGTTACATATTTATACAGAGTGTGCCGTTTAATTCTAAACCTACACCTACTTCTCTAACTCAAATGTTCAATGTGACATGCACTTCAGCGCTACATTTAGAAAAGTGCACGATAATGTCACGTTTGACACAAGGGTTGGGCTGACATTTGCACCTACTCTTACTATTTGACAGGTGATGCGCAAATGTCGTATTTATTCGCTTAAATTTACCTGCGCACTACTAAAACCGAATAAAATGGATATTGTTTCTGAAATGGTACTTCACATGTACGCCCTCATGCCCCGTGAATCGAACGACAGATAATGTGTCGTATATATGTTTATATGTATATAATCGACGATAGATAATGTACATTAATAATTGCGGTGTTTTACTTCAACAGGGTTACAAGACAAAATGTACTTATCTGGATTATAACTGCAAATAATGGGGCCTGGTAAAATTCCGCGATATCGATAGTCTATGGTGCTTTTATTTATAGCAAGGGAGTCCTGCTTTAAGGGGTTACGTCATGATCGCCAGTGGATTTGATATTGGTTCGAGCTTTGAGAGCCTCGAACAGGCAAAATTATCGCCTTTTGTTCGCTTGAAAAAATGTGGATATTTCTCCATGAGGAATCGCTACACTTCCTTAGGAGCACCCTACACAAACCGACGGGTCATTGCACTTATATTAACCGAATGGAACTTTCTTTACATATAATTAGTAATTTAGTTAGAAAATCTTTTTTAAGTTGTATGCACAACCGTTTAATTTCCGCATTTTACTTACCACACTTCACTGATATTTCATTAATGCTTGACTTTATTTAAAGTTCTTATTAAAGTGTTCTAATCATAAATGATAAGTGGCTTAAACAAATGTGCATTAACAATCAATTGTTTTAAAGCATTTATAAGTCAGATGGTTGTATTAGTCTTAGGCATTACTATTTCACTTACCACATATGTGCTTATTAATGCCATTGTTCGCCGTTTAGATTTAATTTTACTTAAAAATTACACTTATCACCTTTGTTTGATGTGTGATCTAAATAGATAAGCACGAACCAAATGCACATATACATCGCCCATAAAGTAAAGCTCAGTTTCCCACTTCTCATTCATATTTCTTTGCGTCGTTTAACGTTACTTTTTTAAACAGAAACACAATAGCTACCAAGAACGACAACTTTGGCAAGAAAGCTATTATGTTACTAAATGTTTAAATGGTCTCGAAAATGACACCTAGTTAGGGTTTCCTGCTGCTTTAGCAAAAAAATAAATTGAGTATTGCCGCATGTACTTTAGAGGCGATAAGACGAGGTTGTTCTTTATCGTGTAGTCCGGCGCTCTAATTTTTCTGTAAATTATTTTAAATAAAATATTAATCAATACATCGAGGTAAAAGAGTTTCTACTTGGATTGTGCTGCCAGAAGAACTATTCGCAGTTCAAACTTTAAAACATTGTAGATAAAAGTAAAAAATTAATACATCGAGTAATTTTGCGCGTCTGTTCCAAAAAGATCTGATACAAATAAAGGGTGTCCCAAAATTAATCGGAAATTTGAATTAAATAGAAAACATAGTGTTTATTATTTGGGGTGTTATTTTTTTATTAAATCAGAATGTACACACGACAGAGTTATTTATAGAGTAATACATCGGCCATATGGCCCTCACTGCTTTGTTGGCATGTAGGTTCACAGTTTTTGCCATATGATCTCTCTCGATTTACATTTTTTTTCCAGGAAAATTTCCAGAACCATGCTACATAAATGTGCCTATATTTTGTTGATATGACGGTTATTGTTTCCCTGTGATGCATGTGTGGTCATGATCTTGTTGACATAAATATTTGATTACAATTAGACCCTATAAAAACAAACCGGATGGTGTTGAACCATACGATTTAGGAGGCCTATTCGGATCACCAATACGAGGGAGAACACAACTAGGCATTGCTTTTTCACGCAGTAATTGAACGGAACCCGGAAATGTCTTGTTAAATCCACATACTTCCACAGAAATCAATTTCGGCAAAAATAACAGTATCCGTTTAATCAGCTTCGTTTTCGAAAAAAAAAAATTAAAGTGCAATGATGGATGCCTCAAGTCCAAAATCACCACCGACCAGTTTCAGGTTCTGAATGCATTTGTCTTTCCACAATCACAGGGTGAGTTATGTAAATTCAATTTTGGCCACTAACAACGCCATTAAAGTAAAAAATCGCTTTATCAATTGATTCATGATTTTGATCGAAAAATCAGCACCCACCTGTTCATGCTCAATAATTCATTCTACGAACTCTCTAATGACCATTAGGCGAAAGTACTTGTGATATTTCAAGTTTGTGTATACGAAGAAAGATCGTTTGCAAAGAATTTCTTGAATTTTCTGTTTCTTGTCCAGGAGCAGCATTGACGTTCTCGGATTTTCATTTGAAGGGATTGTTCTGGGATGACTAGTGCGTTTTCAATTTATCCAGTCTTCCTGAATTTTTCAATTAATCTCTTCACAGTTACCAAAGTTGAGACACTATTCAGATTAGGGCTCGGAATCAAACTCGAATAATTCAACTATTCGAATATTCGAATATTCGAAAAGCGAATAATTATGTGTAGTCATAATATTCGAATACTCGAATATTCGAATAACCGAATATTCGAATATCCGAATATTCGAATACTCGAATAATCGAATACTCGAATAATTATATACCAACGAATACACCAACATTATCAAACTCACAAGGTGCAAATATCTTTATATGCACTTTGTATACTTTTATAAAATAAATTATTCATATTCTACAAGCATTTAAACAAATACCCATATATTTACAAGCAAATGAAAATAATCATATTTGTAATAATTATAATGTAAAATCACGTCTCTGTGTTCTGGTGATACGCGTCATCAACTTTAGCGCGTGTTACAATTAATGTGCCGACAAAGGCACTTTTTTATCCGTTGCGGCTAGTTGCCAAAAATGATATGAGATAACGATTTTTTTTCTTGGAAAACGGTGAACGGAAAACGAACACTAGAATATCTAACGAATACGAATAGAAATACTCGAATATTCGAATACTCGAATACTCGAATATTCGTTAGATATTAGAGTATTCGAGTAATTTTACTATTCGAATAAACCACTAAACGAATATTCGAATATCAGATTTTTAAAAATTCCGAGCCCTAATTCAGATCATATTTTTTATGGAATTTTCAAACTGTCTCCGATATACTTTAATTATTATTATGGTATTGTTCAATAATGAAAACATGTAAGAAATACACCATTATGCACCTTCATAAAGGCAAAAATTAATTACCGAAAGCTTTTTAGCTAAAAAAACCTACGTTTTCTTACTACTGCCCAGACCGAATTCCCAAAACAAAACAATTTTTTCAGTCGTTCTGGTATCGGTACAGAAATTATCTTTATTTGTTGGTTATCCGCATATTAGATTATATCCGCAAGTTCAGATTTGTGCGTTCAGTAAAAATAGTGCGCTCTAAATGTCATCAAAATTTCTTCAAACCTTCAAACATTCATTCAAATCACATGAAATCCTGAATTTTGTGCGCTTTTTAAATGTTGATTTAGAGATTAGACGCTGCTTTTTTCGAAGTTTCTGAAGGCTCACTTGAGCTGCAAAATTCGTTTTGGCATCGATGGATAGATAATTGATAAACTCAATTCGTCATAATAAGAAGAGTGAGACAATTTAAACAGTTTTGACCCAGAATGCAAATTTTGAATATCAGACCTTTAGGTGCAAGATTAGGCCACAATTTCATGTTTTCCGTCCCGCTTTTGCTAATGTCTCGGAAACAAAACGCTCGTTTTTACATCATTCCAGGGAGAATTAAATTATCCTTTTAGAAAATGAACCATCGGTAAGAAAATGTTGGCAGTTTTCTCAAAAAAGTCTTGATTTCAAGAAGTTTACCTATCTTCCCAATTTTTAGATCATACTGATCCACGTTGCATTATTGGTGGCTTGTATCACTCTTGCGCTTAAGAATATGTAGCAATGGATGATAAAGAAATCAGGAGAGGATTGCGAAAATATTTGACTATCCAACTGCCGCGTTGACTCGAATTTCGGACTCGAAGTATTCTACAGATACAGTCTAAATTGTAATTTAAAAAAATAAAATAATGTTTTCCAAAACAAAATTTTTAGCTATTGATTCTTAATTTATATTTAATACTTTCGTCTGAACTCTAAAGTAAAACGGTCATAATTGAATCACTACCCCTGTGCAAAAAATGTGTTTCAAATGCAATTCAAAACAATTTTGTCTATATGTATCACCAAGTATAAATAACATATTGAAATTCATGGTAAAAGAGATTTGATACATCTTTCGCAACTTCTCGCAATCTACGCAAATACTTCAATGGGTTTATAGTAAGTGCGATAATTAAATCGGTGTGACTAACTCCTGATTGGATTACGGGAGTTTTTCTCACATGCCAGATTATTTTTCACCTTCCCACGATTTCTGCTAATAATTCCACTTCAGCGTCACGGATTTTTAACCCGTTGTTAATTTCCTATATTATTATTTACAATCAACGGATTGCCACATCTAGAACTTGGCCGCAAATTAACAATGTCTACAAGAACATAGTTCTGATAATTGAAAGATTGATTAATGAGGATGATTAATCATTAATAGAGATCAAACCAGCCTGAAAATAACTTTCACTTACTGATGATTAGTTATTAAACCACCAAATTATAAAGTTTCCAAAGCCACTAACTCGTTGGCTAATCACTGACCTAGGAGCACGATTATGTTGTAATAAAATACACAAAGGTCTCTCGGGTTTCTTGATCGTTGGGGACCTCTTCCTTGTTTCGTTATTGTTTACTCATGCTTTATTGTTGTTTGTCTTCCTGGCACATGAATCGTATTTATGATGTGATTTGCATTAGTGCATTTTTTCGATGAATGAATCTCATTGCATGCCCACATATGGACATGTGGGGTGTTCTGTAGGCTTCCAGATTAATGCTTCTTGATTCGTTCACGGTCAAAATCGTTTTTACAGGAAATGTGTCGAAATGGCAATTTATAGCCTTGCACTTGTTGTTTTTTGACAATGGTTTAATACACCTTATTTTGCCATGTAGGGGCATTTGCAAGAAAGATTAATTTGTGTAGATATTAAACTAGTGAAAACCTTCCTGCATTGCATTTGATGCATGTATAGTAAAATAATGTAAGTTAATCAAGAGATATGATTTACCATGATGATACCACTGTGGTGCAGAGACTTTTGTACAAATGATAAAAAGATAACACAATATTTTCTAGAAACGCGTACCTGATCAAAATGCGGTTTTTTAATAGAACAGCGTGTATTTATATGAATTTGCTTTTTTCCATTTATATACATTAGTAAATTTTGTAAATTATATTTTACTCCTCAATTCTACGAACAAGCGTTGCGCGACACTTCGAACAAATGTATGTTTATACAGGGTGTTCCGTAAATATGTTAAAATATTTCAACAGCGTGTTCTCCTAGTCATTTTAGAGCGGGGTCTTCTTGAGAATTTTTCTAATTTGAGGTCTCATTGTTGAGATATTTGATCTCCAAAATGGCGAAAAATATTAGTTTTTGTTGTTTTTTTTTAACTGTTAAACATATAATCTTAAATTTTGGTATAGGTACATTATAATCTAAATGAGTGCCATTCTATGGTAGTGTTGTGTAGTTGAGTTTACTTTTATACAGTGTAGAAATGTGGAACAGTTACTTTTGTTTTGTTCAGAACTTTTTTGTGTGCACCTAAACTTTTATCGACATAATTTTTTTAATTACTACAAGTTGTTTATCAACTTTTTTATCTCTTATTGTTTTTTCCTAAGACCACTAGTTTGCCCGCAAAAAAATGAAAGCGTTTCGGCTTGATCAAAACTTTCCAAGCCATTGGATTGGGAGAGGTTAAGAAGCTCCTATAAACTCGCCTCCTAAATCTCCTGATCTAAACGCGCTTGATTTTTACTTCTGGGGCCATTTAAAAAATACGGTATATTCAACAGAAGTAAGTACGATCGAAGAACTTCAGGAAAACATATTTAATATTTCTAACGAAATAAGAACTTCAGTGCAAACTTTACGGTCTGTAAATTTAAATTTCACTAAAATACTGCGATTATGCCAAAAATGTCAGTGACCAATTTTAAGAGCTGCTAAGTTAACATTAGAATGGTTATTTAAATTTAATTTTGTTTGTTTATATGGTTGCGCACATTGTTACCACGTTATTATTTAAGTGAAATTTATTCAAACTTAATATCTGTAATGTGAACCAAAATACACAATTTAGAAAAATTATTTAGGTTGTTAGTAATCAACTAATAATGCGTACCAAAATTATTATATGAAAACGTTATAAGATTTTAAAAAATTAACTTAATTACTTACACATTTTGAGAACGGCAAAGAGAACGATTTTATTTTTTTCCGGACAAACTAGGGATCTTAGGAAAAAACAATAAGAGATAACAAAGTTGATAAACAACTTGTAGTAATTAAAAAAATTATGTTGATAAAAGTTTAGGTGCACACAAAAAAGTTTTGAACAAAACAAAAGTAAGGGTTCCACATTTCTACCCTGTATGAAAGCAAATTGAACCACGAAACACTATCATAAAATGGCACTCAATTAGCTTATAATGAATACCAAAATTGAAGTTTCTATGTTAAACCGTTTTAAAGGAAAACAACAAAAACTAATATTTTCCGCCATTTTGGAAATCAAATATCTCAACAACAAAACTTCAAATTAAAAAAATTATCAGGAAGACCCCCCTCTAAAGTGACTAGGAGAACACGCTGTTAAATTATTTTAAAATATTTACGGAACACCATGTATATTTTTTATAAAGTTGAATCTGTATTAAAAAATTATAGTACCGACTCGAATAATTTGAGCGAAACTCAATAGTGTTTATTTATCTCATTCGCTAAATATTTACAACCTTATTGAGGATTATTAACGGTAAGTGCGGGATCAAAAGTTCTTAGAAGACACTAAAGATATTGGAAGTTTGATCGCTTATGTGAACCTGGTCTGATTTATTGATTTTTTAACAACTGTCGCGTAATATTTTGGAAGTAAACTACAGAAGGGCATAATTTTTTAATAGCAGGAGAAATCGGATTTCACGGGGTGCAATACAATGTTCATTTTGCACGCAAAAAGTGTTGTTATATAACACATGATCAGTTTAAGTCGTCGTCCTTTAAGTAGACAACCATTGAGATATGTTGTGCACAAGTAACTAAAATCGCGTAATAGAAATGCATTTATAGACATACCTCCATGTCACCACCTACCATACTCAAACTGCAACAGGTGTTTCTCCATTGAAATAAAATATTTTAAACAAAATTAAAGAATATCGCTGTAATATACTTCTAAAATTAAACGTTATTGGGATATAATTACATCATTTTGGTGTTTTGCTTAAACAATTGGCTTGATCTAGGCATATTAAGTTAGAGAATGAGTTGAACTATCCTGTCAAGATAAAGTACAGGGTGTTGTATTTAAAATGTCCATGAAACATAAAATCCAATGTTCTCTTACATGTGTATTATTTTACAAACATCTCTAATGCGTTAACTTAATGTTCATGTTATGTTAGTTCTGTTAAGGCAACCTAATGAGTCAATTTGTCAATTAACAAAAAGGCTACAAAATAAACATAGACTTATGCTGCCCAATTGTTTAAATATAATTTTTAAACCCCGCCACGGTTTAAGCAATCCTAGTCCATCGTCATTTGGAGACAATGAGGTCATTTGGGTAAAACTACTGAGCAGAAACACTTGAAAACAGATAAATGCATAAACGTGGCACTTTCACGGTGTTTATTTCATAAATCTTAGAAGGTTTTACTCCAATTTAAATGAGATTGTCCAAAGGCATTAATAATCTGAGACATTGTCTTGCAAACACTTTTGGTTCACAAAAAGACACAAACAAATTTTGTAATTTAAAAGTTTCGATTGGTATTCTTCAAATGTTACTTCAAACAGATTTCCAGTGGCGGTCAGTAACAGGAATAAAATTGGTAGGAAGAAAATTAAATAAATTTAAAAACATTAGAATGTATTCTAATGACTCGATTAGAAAAATGTATGTGTTTTTTAATCGATCCAAAATGGAAATGTCGTTTGCGTGCGAACCTGGCTTTGCTAGTGAAAAATCTTCTGTAAGAWAACTTTTTAATACCTCATCCATTGTCAAAAAKTATTTTTGWCGATACAAATTGSTGGTTTAAAAGMTCGCAAWTTCAGAWGATAGGATTGATAAAACSTTYKKTTTTTTAGTTTTWAAAAATCTTTTGCATTTGCGCTTTTAGAAATTCTGAAARWAGCTTTGTCTAAATGKGTTATATATTTCTTCTTCATTTTRTTGTAATCACTATTAATTTTCAACAATTCTAGTACCCCGGATTTTTCCACAAGCATGTTTGTAAGACGCAAATGATCTTTTATCGCGTAATAATATTAATAATATTAATAATACATAATCTGCTACGGAGGTTTGCATATGCTTCGTTTCTTCCGAAAAATCAATGTTCCTGTTTCATTAGTTCCAACCTGTTTCAATAGTTTGCTCTCAAAATTGCCTGTTAAAATATTTCGACTATATTTATTATAGTCTGTACATATAATTTATCTTTTCAATTTTGGGTTTCTTTCAAATTTGATTATTTGATCAAGTTGAGTTAATGTTAATTGGCCGTTAATGGTTTAATATAAGTAGGTATACTTCATCCTGCATCAAAAGGTACCTACATTTTTAAGATTTTAATAAAAGAAAAATCGAGAATAATTTTGTTTTGGGCAAAACTTTCACATAATTTCTATAATATTCGAATCGAAATGCAAGCCTGCCTGTACCACTGACCACAAGAAATTCTCACTTTCATCATTTCCTTTGGGATTATTTAGAGATGATCTAATAACTCAACAACAAAATGCGCTTTGTATTCTCTGAAAGAAGCACTTAACAACATGAGTTATTGTCCTGTACCTAAATAACATGCAATAAAATAATACTGCCTGGGCGCAAATAAAAACTAAATTATTGATTATACGCCGTAGCATTTAAAATTGTCATTAAGTGGTCGAGTGATTGGTATATCGGCCATTATAGTAACCTCGCTAGGCCCTTGTATGGGCAAGGGCCTTCTTTTTGGAGGTGAAAATTTTTGCCAGTTATTGATTAATCAGGTCTCAAATTTCAATCGGGATTTGAATTTTTGCGTCGCATTTCCTATTCGGGAAAGTTTAAGGTCGCGATATCAATACAGTGAACACTTTGAATGCTAAATCGTAAATGTGAAGATTTAAGATCGGCTAGTTGTGGCTGGTTGTAGCGGCATGCAAAAACCGTTGGAATTTATGCAAAATTCGATTGAAACAGACGCATTGCGGCATTTTCTAATCAGGCTTCCAAATTAGCAAAATCTATTGGGTAATAGCCCATTGTTAAAACCTCAAGCATGTGGCTAACCGATATATTGGCGCTCGCTTTTGAATTAAAAATTCAATGTATAAAAAGGTGATTGTTTGGTCATTGATATATTTAGAAGTCGGCAAACGACCGGTCATCGCTAAATATTGCAAATTTCTTGAATAAATATTACGACACTATCGACACCTTAATATTGGTTTTTGTTTTTGCGTAGTATTCAATATAAAAAAATTAAACATTTGCTTATTGTCCGATTACTTCATTTCTTTCTTAATTCAATAATTGGCTTTAAAGCAGTCCGATACATAAGATGCTTTGCAGAATAAATAACGGCGCGAAAAAATTTAGATCCACATAAAGTCCTCGTAAAATTATAAAAAGTGCTACCGCATTTGAAATAAACCGGAATACGTAGTTTCATGCAAAAATTTACTAATTTCCACGCTTTTAAAAATGTCAAACAACCCACACCTTATATGCGATTATTATAAAGTTTTTGATATAATTTATGGAAAATCTTAGTGTTTTTGTTTCAACAATAGGTAGTTTGGCATCGTAGCACTAATTATGGGACGCCCTATATAGGTATAGAAATATTATTGTTCAACCACAAAAATGCCGTTATAAGCATTTATTGAATAGCACATGATGTAAAAATGATGATACTTTTATAAGTTAACGCATTTAGACCAGCTCTACTATACTTCCTCTCTTAAATCTAGAAAAAGTAATTTATTCAACAAATTAGCAAATAGGTATCACACCATTCTTCACTAAAACATTCAATTAACACCTAGACGTTATTAATTTAGGAAAGAATAATTTTGCTTTGACTGTGTCATTATGCATCAAAATTAATTGCCCGAATGCTATTAAAACATTTCTATTTAAAACCTTTCCTATAAAAAAACATGCAACTATTCTTCTCATATTTCTTTGTGCAAAACTATCCAATGACTTCACGTTTATTATATTACTTCCCAGAAAATCCTGTTTATTTCTTTGTTGTTATTTTTACTCGAAATGTCTAGATTAATTAGGCTCGATGCGATGCCCGCAGGTGTGTCTGTTAAACTATTTTATTGTTACATTATACGTTGTTGACTTTTCAATTAGTGAAAACATAAATAATAGCAAGCGTGCTCGCGTCAAAACACTAATGGTAGAAATAACGCAATGCGAATTCTTTTATCTTGTTTATGCATTATAGCTAATCGGTTTTTAATTGTGCCTAATTTTTTTTGTCTAATACTAACTTTCACCATTGTATTGTAAGGTCAACAGTTATGGCCTGAGAAACAGTCAGTTATATAAAAATATGTTCAACAGATAACAAGTTATGTAGTCGAATACACGTGAAAATTAATATTTTCAAGATGAGAGGACGTTTAATGATCATCCCTGAATTTTCTACAGTAATTAGATGAGTTACTATGTTGAATCAATGTAAAATTTAGGTACTCATAAAAGAGTGAGAACCTTAATGATAGGATGGAAGAAGGCACTGAACGGTAGAGACTCAAGGATTGACCTCAAAATCCGAATCATTAGGCATTATCTACTCTCAATCGTCTACTATGAAATGGAAAATTGATTAACGAATAAAGCAGATAGTAAAGACTTCGAAAGCTTCGATATGTGAAAGTACAGACGCATGTGGAGGATACTTTTGTAAGGACAGTCACAAATATGACAACTTCAATAAGCATCATAAAAGAGATGGAAGTGATATTAATCAAGAAAACGATAAAAATGCAGTACTTGGGATACTTTGTGAGAGGAAAGCAATATCAGCTACTCAGGCTCATAATTAAAAAATATGAAGAAAGCCCTTCTAGCCTTATAAACCGAAAAGTTGGTCCAATAGCAACAAGCAATTGTCTCTTCCTGTTCTCTTTTTCTCTATTAGCTCTAAACCTTCGTCTGAGCTTTTGCTACTATTCTGACTTCAGCTTTTGTACTAAATTGTTAACGTCTTGCTAGTGGTACGTACACACCTGTTGCGCTTCTGAGTTTAAATTTATAATAATAACTTCCTATTCAATCCATGACGGTGGTTCCCTTGATAGCTCTTAATGATTTAATTTCTGTCGATCTTATTATCAGCATTTTTGTCTGTGTGTCATCATGTCTTATACATGAGTTCTGTGTTAGGTTTTACACATGTTTCATAAATTCCGATTTTTTTCTCCATACTTGTCATTTGGTGACCATTTATGGCACTTTTTTTTATTGAAGTACTGACGTTAAGTTAAAAAATTTAATGTCTTGATTATTGCCAACCTTTGCAGCAAAGATGGCATTTGAAGATGTGAAACGTTACCAACAACAATTAAAGCCAATAACGCATACAACTCAGAAATCATCCTCCAGATAGCAAGGAAGAGATTTGCCAAGAGACTAGTTAAACGGCAAGTCAAAGCTGTACTTGCGACTTGTACAAACTTCACAGTCACTCGATAAAAAGCAAACAAAGTAGAAAGGTATATCAATGAGGAATGATTGACATTGTAAGCATTATAAAGAAACCCTGCTAAATTACTAACACCACAAGTCCACTAAAAGAAGCCTTGGATTAACAGATGATAGACTACAATTAATAAGTAAATAAAGGAGGACATTTAAAATTAGTGAAACAACATGAGTGAATGAAATAAGATAAGATGAACAATAAAGACAAAGTAAAGCAAAGGAAAAGAAAGCATCTTGCTTAAATTCGGCGAATATAAAACTTTATGCCTAATTACTCACACCGTAAATATATTGCTAAACATGATGAAATCAAAGCACTTAATGCATTGAATCGAAGATATGAATAACGACATATTTCTACATCGGTTATCTGGAATATGACAAAGCTTTTGACAAGGTGCGAGCTGAAAAATTGGTCGAAATACTGAATACATTTATAGCAAATAATAAGTTTACTGGAACTGAAGAACACAAATAAAAGTCACCAAAAATGTTGTTCTCAAATCGAAATCAAAAGAGGTGCGAAACAGAAAAGGGTTCTTTGGCCCTGATCTTCAATATGTACAATGAGGAAATTTTTCATCTTGTCTCGGAAAATACAGGAAAGTATAGATCATGTAAAATCTGCGGAGGATACCGCGGTTCTCGGTAGAAGAATTACAATTATTGATGAACATATTGATTTTTCTGTATACAGAATATCTATTGAAATTGAATATGAAAAGGACCATCTGCATGATAATGCATATTTTTAGAAACTTGAAAATAATTTCAAAAATCAACACCACAAAACTTTTCTGGGTAGTTGTCGGTGCTCCATCCTGTATGATACAGTTATAATAGGCTTGCATATATTTTTAAAATGCGTAGTTTTGCTAATCGCTTTAAATTTCATCATCCAATTTGCTACTCATTAAATTATTAGCGCTAAATGATAACTTTAACAAAAATAATTGAAAATGTGTAATCAACTAGCTCGCTTAGTTAATATATTGAAAGAAAATAATGATTATTACTTGTATTTCTGCAACTTTCATTAAAAATATATACATTTATTTAGCATTAATCAACTTTTTTTTTGAGTGTCTCAATCATAAGGTTTAACATTCGTCCTTAAGGCGTTGTTCCATTTATTCAGCGCTTGCTGATAAGCCGTATAAATCTGTGACAAAAGAATAAATCTTTCATCACACTCATCAACCGCAATTGCATGATTCACTCTATATATGTATATGAGTCAAATGATATTTCGGCAATACACTCCATTGTTTTACTTAAATTTGCAAAATGTAAGCCAAGGCTGTCGAATGCACGTTTTTAAATAAGTTCCAGGCAATTATATATTTTTTAGACTAATTGGATTCTAAAAATATTGCTGACCGTCATCTGTATGTTCACGTTATTGCAAATGGTTGAAGTGGATTTTCGAACAAAAAGCGATGTTAGTTCTGATTATCTTCTTGCTCAACACCAAGCCTCTAAGATATAATGCCAAGTGAAAAAAAAAACAGCAATGATGACATTCTTTGAAGGATCTCATTTCAAATGAGATCATGCACATTAAGTATAATAGTTTGAAAATGTAATGATTTTATTTTGATGATGATGACACCAATGATGACGGTGATTTTCAACTGAACGTTTATTCACTATATTCCCTATTGTAGATCTCAATTATAAATTATAATTGTTGATAGTTTATGTTGAGCCTGCAACAGTGATCACGATGTTTCACAACCAATGAGCGCAATATAAATTCAAAAATTTTATAATTTTTGATATGTATTAAATCAGTTAAAAGTTAAAAAGAATGGTTTAATTTCCAGAAATTATCTAAATAAAAGCACTATTTTTTATTATAAGATGTTCCCAATTATTATCAGGGCACTGTGGTGGAAATTTGTATTACACTGATGTTTTGTAAGACAGGTTGTTAACACATAGTTCAAATAGCTTATTTGCAAAAAAACATATTCAAGATGCTCAGCATAGTGTCGCATACAAAGATAAATTCGAAGAACCAAATGAAAATAAATTCATTATTCACAACGTTGAAGAATGAATATTTACATTCGGATGAATAGTCAGCACTTCCAATAGTTTCTCCGAAATTAATAGTCATTATAAAAATCAAATTAGTAGTCAAATAAAAATCTTGAATCATTATTAATTTCCCTAATAATGATGTATCAATATTATGCAAAAAAATGGCACAGGCAATGGTCCACAGTCTAATGATTCTTAAATGTTAAATTTGTCGTAAAATTCTAATTAAAAACATTCCGCGGTTTAAAGATTTCTTCGCCAACCAAAAAAACCACCCCAAATCCATAAGATCGCAATCGATTTATGTTTAACACGATCGCAAACTTTTTTTTATTGCAAAAAACTAAATCAAATTTTGAAAAAATGCAAGATAGTGGTATTCAATATCTTGTGTTGTTCACAAAGAAACACTAGTATTCTTACCAGAATTTCGAAGCATTTTATTTTATTGTAAATGCTGAGCAGAGATCAATTAGAAAAAATAGATGAATATAAATATGAAACAAATAGCTATAAATAGATTAAACATTACAGTTATCGATGTTGAGGAGAAGAGAAACGAAAAAGATGGTCCCAATTGTAATAAGCAGAAGCAACACTTTAACTCGTACCACTGTCGAAGAAACGAAATTCGTAAAACTAATTAAATCTGATTATCGTTGTTCTGATTTTAAAAATTCTTCCGCAACGATTGTTATGGATAACAGCATAAAAATATAAAAAATAGATAGTTATTAGATAAAAAAATAAAACCAGATTTTTAGTTCAAAAGATATTTATTTGGAGCTTGGAAATCAATTGAGCAACGAAATTACTACCGGGACCTTTGTTTAGATATGAATGCCGAAATTTTGACAAATACACACGAAGTCTAGCAAAATAAGTGGAAATTGTTATTGGATTTAGTTTGGAAAATGAGAATTTTAAAATATTTTTTGCTAGTTACTAAGGTAGATTGAAGATTGATACCTTTCTGTTCCGGACCAAAGATAATAATTTTATAAAAATATACTTTCGAAAGTTCTATTATGATGCGATACAAGCTGAAATATTTCTGTATATATATATATATTTCAATATTAACTTTTCATTTTCCATAAGTTTTTCACTTGTTACTGATTTACTCTAACACTGCCATTAACGTTCCAATGCCAATTTCAAATAATGCAAAACATATTTCTCAAACGTTATTTAACTTCACTAAATCCAAATTAATAATAACTCTACTACTAATATTTCAGTTGAATTCTAAATCAATTATAACTCCTATAATTTCACTTCAAAAATTGAAAATCTTTTCACACATTTGATATATTTACTAAGCGCAGACTGGGCTGCCACTAAATTATACCATTATAATTTTTGTTTTTCCAAAAAGCAATTTAACATGTAAACTAATAATGTCTTAACGCCAGAACAATTTTAGTTAAACAACCGAGGCAAATATTTTTTTAAATCAAAATTGATAATTTTGTCGACAAACTTAAACTAAAAATAATCGTTTACTATGCAAATTAGACTTTTCTACAAAAAGTCAAGTCAATCGATTTTAAACAAGAGTACTGTTTGAGCCACCGCTTAATTTTAGTTTATTATTTCCTGTGCCTTTGAGTGTTAAGCGTGAACTAGTAAACGCTGGCTCGGTCCTCGCAAATTTAATTATAAAAATATATTTGAAGTTGCTGTTTTAGGAGGTCGTAACTAGTATTAGGAAGTTTTAAAATTGCATCATTAGTTTGAAAATAGTTTCATATTAACTTGTTAAGCGACTTTCCTTAGGCCTTCTCAGCCTCAGTAACGAGAGTAAAAACACACATTTTTTTATCAAACACTCAGTAAAAATATGTCAAAAAATTGTTAATAAAATTTCTCAAATATCAACTGTTCCACAAAATCAGTGAATACAAAGCGATTAATGGATTTCAAAACACTCTTATTCCTACATGTCTTTAACATTTCTATTGCATTTGCTATTCGATTTTTCACACGATTACTTTGTGGTCTTATGGCAGCACTTATTTGGATTTACACCGAATATATAATACCCACTTTCTCTTTTTATACAGGGGATTCAGAGATCGCACCATTCCTATGTAATGTAGGAGCTGTAGAGCGGTTTTTCTGCTAATTTATTAACCGCGGTCAGGGCTTTATTAGACACAATATTTTTCCCCGGCAAACGAACAAACATATTTCTTCTTCATTTTCGTCAGTCCTTTGCATAATGAATTAGTGCATTTTTACATTCATATTTCAAGGAATATTCGTATGCATTATGCTTTAATACAAACTAGTTGCATAACCAATTATGATCATGTAATAGTTCATAAACTACTACAGGTACAATACAAATATGAATAACAATGAAAACAAATCGTGTAATGCAAATTGCGATATCCTTTTCAAACTATTAAGATATCCATTACCGATACTAGGCGAAAAACTCGCATAAATCACCACACACCTGTCTAGAAAATTCATGTTTTCTGATGTTTCTGAAGTGATTTCAACTATCTTTGACAATTACATCATTCAAAAAGAAAATTATTAGATAAATTGCAGCGTGAACGTGCCGGGAATGCTGAGTGGGATGGAATTTTGTTAAACCTGACTACTTGTTGAAGTCGGCGAAAATTTACATATTAATATCACATTGAATACAACATTTTGATGTCAGTAGAACAAGTCCTTCGATAGTTTTTGTTTTAATTGACAAGCTAGTTGAGTTAGAAATATCTTTCAGCATAATAAATTATAAATGTTTTTATTCCATTTTGCCACTAACAATATCACAGTTCAACTAATTAGTTAAATACATTTTCAATTGATTAATTTAGAACAAGTACAGAGAACAAGTTATAAGTAACGCCCACAACTTTTCATTAACATCTATTGTACTAATATCTGGGCATATCCAAAAGTTATATAAAGGAAAAGATACTCTCCTTTTAAAGATAATTGTTTTTTGACTCTAAAATGTTTTGCCAGTTTTGCAATAATTTAAAAGAAAACGTGTATTTGATTCTCTCTAGTTGGTTTAAACTGAAATATGTACTTCGGTTACGAGTTTTTTAATTAACTGCCGATTAATACAAACTAATAAAACTATTCCTTAGCCAAGTTTCATCTTCTATCAAAAATATTTTTGCCATGAGTTTAACGATTTTCAAAAAAAGAATCGGATTTTAAGATGGGTCAATAAGTCAAGCAGGTTCTAAAAGTACATAAAAGCCTGAAGGAGGAGATTCTGTAATCCCTAACTGTTTTACACACTGGAAACTATGAGGCAAAGCAATAGGAACAAATTCTAAACTGCCCTAAATAATTAAAAAATCGTTCTTTTACTTTCCTGGTCTTCCTAAGAAATTTCTAAGGTGCAATCGATATTGTCAATAGGTAGGTAAATCATGAATAAAGTAACATTTAAACATTTCCTTTCCTATAAGTTTTTAAAAGTTCAAGCAATCAAAATTACGAACTTTAATATATTCTTGAGGATTGCATTTAGATATAATATATCTGTTTTGTGTTATAAAATTTACACGATATTTTAGGTTGATGATTCTCTTGATTTCTTGCAATTTGACATCTAACTTTCCACTCATTGCACATGTTCGAAATCAAATTTATTTCTGAATGTTTTATATTGACTCATTTTTCTTACACAGTTTTTATTAATCTCGCACTATTCGGTTAGCTATCGTTGCTGCAACAATATCTCTGAACGTTTTTAGGAAAGAACCACATAATTTAATAAAAAGTAAAATGAGAATTGTTCTCAACAAATTAAATTTTGAGGGCATGAACTTTAATTTAATTAATAGGTAATTTAAAACAATCAGTAAATAATTAAATGCTTGTCTTCAAAAACTATTTTTCAGAATTTCCAAGTTATGCAGTCAGTTTAATTGGGTTTTTCCAATCATTATGCCAAAGCTTGAGAAATTTGCCTTCTCAATAATGATTATCAATTAGGATTGGTTGTAGATAACTTCCTCGCGTTATTTCTACAGCGCTTTTGCTACAATCCCGAAGGACTATATCTTAAATTGCATAGTTCCAATAACTCAAAGCAACCGGACAGTTTGATGCTAAGTGTCGAGTTGCAAGTATCCTCATTAGATGTATCATCTAATTCGATATTACATTTCAATACAGTGCTCGTGTTTTTTTTTTATTAAAAAAGCCTATTGGCTATCAGGAACCTTAACAACAAAGCAACATTAACGTTAGAAAGACACCAATTATAACAAAATTGTTAATTTTTATTTTGTGAAAGATTTCACTAGAGCAGGGGTATATTTTATTAGTAGTAGATATCGAGTTCCAAATAGTTTGGATATAAATGTAACATGTCACATCAATATTGGGTCTTTAGGCCGTAAGATCCTCGACTATTTGTTCAGGATTTTACATTATTTAAAAAATGTGATTGTTTTTCGAAGTATAACTTGGCAGGATTCCAGGTAAATAAAAGTTATTAATCTAAAATTTAAACGGCTATTGATTTTGGCGTGTTTTCCAAGAAAAAAACTTGGAAAGCGCAAAATTCACAATTTCAAAAAACTGATGCAGTTTTTAAAGCAAATGATTTAAGAAAAATTAGATGAACGTCTAATGCATAAAAATTGAAGATAAAAATGTTTGTGAAATTCATATTCATGTGTGTTCAATGTGTTTTGGCTAAATTCAATTAGTAACGGCACTTAAAATGCAAACCGCATTAAAACATTTACAGTCTTTTGCGGTAGTCATTCATGTCATATTTATCGACTTTCGGTAACGCCTAAAAATAGATTCAGTTATGCGAACATAATTTGCATTCATTCTTTTTTTGATAAATTGAACTTATCTTTAAACCTTCACTTAACGATTTGTCACTAGTGCGAATATTAATTTAAAAGTTGCTGAATTTGATTTGCGATTTGCCATTAACTTGATTCATTTCACTAATGGGAAGAGTTAATGAGAAAAATGGTTAAATGAATAATATTTGAATAAAAAAATTCTTAAAATATGATGGTAGAATTGAAAACTTACAAATCCCTGACCTGGCACATACACAACGAAAATCGAAAATGCCAATACAACTTCTGTTGTAGACATTAGAAGAAAAACGGAAAGGCTAATAAGTAAAAAAACAGCATTGAAACTTATTAAACTAAAAGTTAAACTCTAGTAAAATAAAATATTGTAACAAATATTAATGAATAATTAAAAATAACGAAGGAAATTTGGCTAGTACCATACCATCAAAAGTTGCGTAAATCCAATGCCCTAACTATACATATAGGGTGAATCAAGTTTTAAACAAACGATAACTGCGGTTGACAATTTATTTTAGGAAAAATATTAATGTATTCTAAACGCAAAATGACGAGTGGAAAATTGTTAGTACATTTTTCAAATTATTTTGAACATCTGTCGTATATGTAAACTTCATAAAAAACTATTTTAACAAAATATGAGGGTGTTCACCTAATTAATTAATTAATTGATTAATTATTAATAAGTCAAGCTTTCGCGGGTTTCAGTGTCAATATATGAATGATACTTTTGCAAATTTGCAACAAGAGAATTTTCTTTGAGCTGACTAAAGTGAGAACACAATGAGGTACTTTAACCTCAAGCATTTCGAAAATTAGTCACATCTGACCAAGCCAGGTTTAAATATCTCTTATGGTCTTCACATCTAACATCTTCTGTACCGTTTACCACAAAATATCCTATATGCTATAGACGAGAATCCTGACTATGACGCAAGACAGGAGCTCTTGGTATGTTAAAAAGTTAATACCAATACGCATATAAATTTAAGTGACGGTGCATTAATTAATTCGAGTTTTCAAAAATTGTGTGGAAAAACCAACGGATAAAATTCCGGTTAAACATTGCATATTACATCAGTTTAAAAACATTGAAAGCCTATCATTGACTTCCAGTCGGCTCTTAATTCAAGCTTGTAAAGCAAGCAACAATTATTTAACATTAAATCTACAACTTACCTTGTAAAAGGGCCCGCGATGTGGCCGCTTGAAGGTGAGGTCATAAGTACCTTCTTTGTCCATTAGGAGATCTTTCGATTGAAAGTTAATTTTTCAAACCCACACTTTTCACATTGTAGATCACCTTTAAGCCTGCAATTGAAACATTTATTCATTCAACATTTTACAAAAACTGGAGTTGTTTTATTGCGCACTTTCACCCGGTAAAATATAATTTATTGACCTACAGAAATAATGAGGCTTGAACACCCTGTATTATAAAAACTACTTGCCACCTACAAGGTTCAAATAGGTAAGAGGCAAAAAACCTGTTCTTTACTATGAAAAACTAAGACGCAGGCCAAAATAATAAATGGGTGTAAGTGAAAGATAAATGTTACTAAAAAGGTTCGAGCGAATTTAAAATGGTTGGTGACATCATTGATATTATTTAACATTAACAATACCATGAAGATTAGAGTACAATGGAGGCAAAGTATAATTGCGTTTAAATATTTTCAAACATGAAGCGTTTACTTGGCAAATAGCAGAAAGTGTTTAGTACAAAATTAGGTATTTTTAATAAATACCTGAGTATGTCTTCTTAAGTTGTAGACAATTCTAAGGAAACTGGATAGGTATTCTTTGTATAGCGTTCTAATGGAGCCATAAAAAATATCAGTATTGAGAAAAAGTTGATCGAAAGTACACACCTTCAAATATCCAATTTACGGAACGACGAAATGATCATTTAAAATAAATTTAAACTCGGATGACATTATATGGTTAAATATTAATAGCTTCTTCACACATCATTAATATATTATTCAAAGATCGCTTAAGGTGGAAACATAATAAAAATAAATAGTTGCCTAACAATCCATAGTTTCATTGCACGAGTTTTATCACAGAACTCACAGAAAAATGTCTCACATAATTTATCAACTTCCCTTGATAGCATCACTTACAGCTTGATATTTAAGGAAAATAATGTTTTGTGCAATGAAAGTAATATAAAACGCTATTTATGTAGCGCTTCTTCAAACTATGACTTTAAAACATAATTCTTTAAATCAAATTATATTAATTTTGAAACTCGTTACATTACACTAATTTGTAATTATAGGAAATTTTCGATATTAAAAGTTGGTTTTTTAGAACATCAGTATTCGGTGCATTCTACTAGCATTAGAAGCATCATGTAAGAAAGTACTTTAAACCATCTTGTGCGTTGATCCGTTCAGATCATTTTTAATTTATCGGAAAAATTCTAAGAACACTCAGGTGCTTAGTGAGGAAAAATAAAAATAAGCCTGGAAAAAATCCGGATGATAAAAAAATGAGCAAAAAACAAGAAGATAAAGCGGAATCGCTTTATCTTCTTGTTGGATGAAGGCCCGAACTAAGAACAGTTTTATAAAAATGAGAAAATCTTTTCAATAAATTAATTACATACACATATGAATGTACTGTTTTTATTTATTTGACAACGGTATGTGACCTTATCATTAATAAATTTATAAGAGCAACATTCTTTTCAATTTTAAATGTCAGGGCCGATTGAATAAGAAAATATACACAATTTAAGAATTTTTTGTATAATGCTGGTAAGTAATTAATCTAGTATACATTTCAAAGAGTTCAGTACATTTATTCACTTTTGCAGAAATTAGCTATATTTATTTTATTTATTTGCATTTTAAGTCATTCATGGCTTATTCCCAATGTATCCTTTTATAAAATTAGTATTATGCGTTCAATGAATAAAATCCGATAATATAAAACAGTTTTTGTGAGCCAAACAACTTAAAGCAGGTAGACGATTATATTTGCCATTAATCCCACTTGTTTGTAGTGATATAAATGTAAATACAGAAAAACTTACCTCATTTTTAATATAAAAATTATCCCACAAGTTCTCACTGGAATTTCATATTGTTCATTGCTGTCTGTTTGAAACAGTTATACGAGAAATCGAGAGCACGATCTATCCAGGTGCGATGTAAATATATGTACATTTATATGAATTTTAATCAACAAATCGATTTTTGTTTACAAAGCCGGCACAATATTTACCGCTGTCAACATCTAAGCAAAGAGGCGAATAAAAAAACGCATCCGAATGCGACCAATTTGATTCAGCTGATGCACGTGCCTAATTATTTTTTCTTCTTCATTTCTATATACGAAAAACAACAACAAACGCTGACTCATACTTAAAAATAAAAGTTCATATAATATTAAAATGTAGTCTGCTCGTATCGCGAAAACATAATAGGTGTTATCATTTTTTGAAGCTTTACAAGCTGCCCTGTTCGACTACAGAGGCATGCGTTTAGAGCAATCTTTAGCAGCAGTTTTTTCCGGTACATTACCTCATTTTCCAGGCACATTTCCACCGAGAAAATCGAGTTTTTCAATGTTGACACGAAACTGAAAATAATGTCGAACTGGTCGATAAAGGGGAATTTGCATTTTCCGTTGAATGTGTGGCGACATCCAAGAAATATCCGTGGAAATGCAAAGGAAAATGCTGTTTAGAATGTTGATTTCCTTGAATAAAAAGGCGAATGAAGCAAACATATTTAGCAACACAAAGGATTGTTTGGAGAATGAGAGTTAATGTTTTGTGTTTCAAAATTGTCTAATAAACAAGTAGATTTGCTCAGACTGTTCCTCTTTCTATAACTATAGATACTTAGTATCTTTAGTATAGTATTAGTATAAATGTTTTTTTATGTTCAAAGCCATTATCAGATTTAAACTTAAGTAAATTGGGTACTAACCAAGGGTAGGGCAATAACCCTGCATATGAATCACCGTTATCAGCATATGGGGGTCAGTCAAAGTAGTAAACAAATATTATTCATAAACAAAATAGAAAAATGTAAAAAACCCCATTTTAAAACTCAACATTTTTGTAGATTGATACATTGTAGAGTAATGTGTTTGTTTAGGAGAAATTTTGTCCAGTAAAAAGTAAATAAAAACATGTTTTTCATTGACTTATAATGACCGCTAAATAAATCACTCAATACATTTTTATTTAAATAAAGTAACGGAAAACAAAAAATGGAAACAACAAACCGTAATTAAATTAAAACGGCTTACGACTTGCTTCGAAAATATTTGAAGAAGAGGAGAGAGTTTGAATCTAAAATTTAGATCATCGTGTTTATTCTCAAACGTGGTGGACCATAAATTGGAAAAAACAAGACCTCGAACAAACGTTTATATGAAATATAAACTTCATGTCTTTTACAATGCTTCCCAATACTCAAGGCCTAGTTTTCAGTGTGTTGATTTAACTGGTTTCAAAATTTGCAAACTTACTAATCGACAAAAAATAAAGAATTCTTGTATGTGTGCATTGAGAATAACGATTTAATCTTGCATTTTTGAGAAAATCCAGAGTCTGGATTCGCAACATCCATATTTCTGGCGCCTTCTAGTCGACCCCGTCGTTTCTCTTCTTTAATGACTGGAATATTGCGCATTGAGGGGTGAAACCCTGTACTTGAATTGGATTTACATATTTTCTTTCCTAAACTTATCGATATTAGTTGGAATTATTAAAACATTCCAGCAAACAGAGCAATTGACAAATTTAATGTTACTTGCGAACTACTCAATTTGAATAATTCTGCAGTAATAAAGTCTTTAATTAAAGCGGCTTTCAATATCAGAGAACAGGTGTTCTTCACCCAGTTCGCAGGACAAAATTTCGGAAAGTAATGATTTTTGGCTGATGCGTATATGTAAGCAGAAACTTCTTATGTGGTGTTTATCTCGCGAAAACTGGTCCATCCAAACGATAGTGAACAAACCACCGAACGAACGCAAAACAACGAATCCTTCAAATAATGTTTTTATTTGAATTATTATTTATTTGTAAGCAGAATTTCGAAAAAGGGTGCAAGTAGTAGATAGTGGTAAAAAAGTGAAGTGAAAAAAAAATGTCGGAAATCAAATTTTATAACAGAAAACTAACAATAGGCTGGTTTCTGGTGATGGTGGCGAATTTCGTAAGTATTTCAAGTGTGTGCTTGCATTTCTAAGAAAGTCTAATTAGTAAAAATTTGGGCAAATACCCCAAAAAAATATATTTATTATTATTATTATATACTTAGCTTATCAGTTTGCCTTTTGCAGTTGTTTGGCGTTTCCGGTATAATAATTTGCAGTTTGAAACTGCGAAATCTCGAAAATGAAGATTTTCAAATGGGCTTCTTCAAATTATCCATGGGATTTGCTGTTTGCAATTTGATCCTGAGTGTTCTTCTTTTAGTATCCGTACTCAAGGTAAATTTAATTTAAAAACGTTTCTATAATATTTTAATAATTATAAAAAGTATACAAAGTTTTCTAGAATTATGTCCGTTTTTCTATTGCATATTCTTTCAGAGAGATCAGAAATATGCGTTTTTATATGCTCTGCTAATATTTTTGAGCCTCTTTGCTGCCACCATTCACATTGAGAGCAACACCCACAAAGATCTGACTTTTTTGATAATTTTCATCGTTTTTGGTAAGTAATACATCAAAAGACATTCCTGAATTAACTTTTGAAAATACCGCAAAATATGAATTATATATACATATAAATTTTCCAAAATGAACGTTTGATGAATGAACAAAAGTTTGAATATGAAAACTCTCCACAAACTTCATTTAAAAATCAAATCGACAATTTGTGCGTTTAGTTCAGAGTGTTTTGCTTAATTATAAAACATAATCAAATTAACTTAAATGAGAAGATTTTCAGGCCATAATTTTCTGCGGGTTTGTGATATATTGATTGAATTTTGATCGTGTAACATACAGAGTGTATGTTACACATAAAAGATAGAATTATAACATGAAAATGTTCAATTAAGTGTGACAACACAAAACAACTAACAACAAGATACATAAAATTAATCATAATAATCATATCATATAATAATTAATCATACAAAGATACTAACATTAATAATTGTAAACAATGTGAAATGTCTTACCAGTCTTTTACGTCTTCAGATGGCAGATATCCACTGTTCTCTGGTGTTCTACTCGTTTACTATTCTACTGTTTACTTCACCTCGTCTTCTTGGAAGCCACCATTCCAGCTTTAACTTGGCCTCTCTAGCTTTCCTTTTTTTACATGATTTCATTCTTGTTTCCAATACACATCTATTTTGTTTCACTAATGTTCGACTTTACCAGTCGCACTTAATCAACCGCAATATTTTTTTCCATTAAGCAAAGGCACATTTGAGACACATTTTAAATAATGTCGGGGAAAGTAATAAATACAAGAGCATTGCTTAAGTCCTTTTGAGATCGGTATACCGCTTGATCATTCCTACACATTTGCGTTTAATTTCTCTAAAATCTTTCCATATAGCTTTAAATAAATTTCAAGTTTGCAAACTTCGAGAACGCAATTTCAGAAAATTTACAAACTCTGTGTTTGTTCCCGTCTAATGAGCATATTTTCTAAAAAGTAATCCAAACGCATATTTAAAGTAAATGATGCCAAATTTTAATCGTCCATCGTCCATCCTTACATACGCTTTCCATTAGTGAATTATACATGTTATAGAGCCTAATTAATGTTATTTCAATTTATTTCCAGCTGCTTTGTGCTTTCTGTGGTTCTGCGTATACGGCTCCTATCACATATGGCTCAAAGACAAGATGACTGAAACTGAAGCTACAATAGTCTGACTTACCCTCAATCAAACGAAGCTATTTTTACAGCACTTAAGGCCGCTTAAGGACCCGCTAATAGTTTGTTTAACAAATCGTATATATAAGAAGTCGCAAAAATTGTGTCTATTAATGGAACATAAACTGTCGAATAAAATACCTCGAAATTACTGGGTATTTTTGCACTTAGCTATATTGCTTTACCAAACACTAGTCACATTGCAGATAATGAAAAATGCGTTTACAATAACAGAAAATGATTTTCACAGTAAATACAGATTTCAGTTATGATTCATAAGAAAATAAAGCTGGTGTGCATTAAACGGTAACACGAATTGAGTTAATGTGTCGAAATTAAACATCAGCTCAAATCTGAGCGGACTTTTGTAATTTAACTGTATTAATATAAAAAACATATAAAACAATGAAGCTAAAATTGACATTTCCCTATAAATAAAACCACACTTTTACGAGTAATTAAATAAACAAACGGTCGATCAGCAACAAAAAGTGCCTCTGGATCCACAAAGTGTAAGGCAGACCGAAAAGAGAAGGTTGCTAAAACAAAATGATCTCTCATTTAATAAAAACAGTTTAAAAATATGTTTGTGTGTGCAAGTTTTTACTAAAGTGCCGGTTAGAGTTTAATTACATAAATATTAGGACAAATATCAATATTATTTGAAAGCAAACAATTAAGCAGTGAACCCGATTGAGTACACGGAACATTTACAAAACACGTAAGCTGTAGAAGGCTCCAAGAAAACATTGCTTCTTTTGATAATGGGAATAACACATATTTTGCATAAATTCCTTTTAGCAAGTTTGATACACAATTAAATAAAACACATCAGTTTAATGTAATTTAATAAACACAAACATTGCACATATTCACATAGTGTGAATTGTGTAAAAGTATACAAAAACTAATTTTTTACAACTCTGCCTCCAAATGCGACTAATCCATTAACATGGATGTAGTAGAAAAATGGGTGATCAGCGTAAAATTCCTTCCGCTCTAGTGGATATAGAGAGTAGCCACTCAATCTTACTGAAAATTATAACAAAAGTATATTGAACTGCATTAGTTTCCGTTGTGTACCAATCAAATGCACATTCTTCATAGCCATTCGAACACTATATCTACCTCCATAATGTATTCAGTACATAAATGTTTCTATTATTAACGTTCTTTTAATGCTTCCAGAGTACTGGCTTGTAGTAGCTCCTAACCAGCTTTTTACAAGGATTATGATATAAGTTCTACAACAGTTTAATACATACTATTTATTACCTACTTAGTTGGTCCCTAAGTTCTATTTAAATTATCAGCCTTTTGTAAAAAAATACTAGCAGCAATGTTGACTATAACTTACGAATGTTTGACTTTGCCAATAAACAAAATCAATTCGTGAATTTTGATATAGTAAAAGAATGGATGGTCAGCTGTAAAATATACGACCGGAGTACTGTAAATAGGCGCCGAAAGTAGCAGTCCATATACTGAAAAGAAAACCGATTAAATTAGTGATTAAGCGCAGTCTGAGAGAAGACTGAGATTTACAAAAAATTGTTAAAACGTCTGTTACCTCTACATCTATCTTTCACTCCATCACCATAAGATTATCCATAAAATGTTTCAGTTTTATTAAAACTATGTATGTAGTTTTCCAAACTATGCAAAATGTTGTTAAATAAATGTACGGTGTTAACTACATCAGCGGTATTTAATATTTTATACAAAGCAACTTCAGTAGAGAGTAATTGAAAAATCCTCAATTATTGAATATTTGCATTTCCAAAAAAGTTTTTTATTTCAAAGTAGTTATTCAATTATTTTTTTATTATTTAGGAATTGATTGATATAGATAGACCATGGGTTGAGCAAACAAAATCTAATATAAGAAACACTGTAAACACGTTCCTTTAATAATAAAGGGCAAAAAATATGAATAACGGTCTCTTTGCAGCTTCCTTATTTTAGCACGAGTAAGAAAAGCCTCAAACTATCGCTAAAGATTCTAAATGTCGTATCAATGGTCAAACTATTATTAATATAATGCAGAAAAAATTGTTTTTTGAATTCATTTGTAAAGAATAAAAATTCTTTACACTTACCTGTTGTTTTTAAATAATCATTATACGTTCACTGGCTCTTACATTTATACCTTTAAAACCGCTTAGGTGTGGATTTTCCTATGTAATGTAGGAGCTGTAGAGCGGTTTTTCTGCTAATTTATTAACCGCGGTCAGGGCTTTATTAGACACAATATTTTTCCCCGGCAAACGAACAAACATATTTCTTCTTCATTTTCGTCAGTCCTTTGCATAATGAATTAGTGCATTTTTACATTCATATTTCAAGGAATATTCGTATGCATTATGCTTTAATACAAACTAGTTGCATAACCAATTATGATCATGTAATAGTTCATAAAAAGAAATTCTCACTTTCATCATTTCCTTTGGGATTATTTAGAGATGATCTAATAACTCAACAACAAAATGCGCTTTGTATTCTCTGAAAGAAGCACTTAACAACATGAGTTATTGTCCTGTACCTAAATAACATGCAATAAAATAATACTGCCTGGGCGCAAATAAAAACTAAATTATTGATTATACGCCGTAGCATTTAAAATTGTCATTAAGTGGTCGAGTGATTGGTATATCGGCCATTATAGTAACCTCGCTAGGCCCTTGTATGGGCAAGGGCCTTCTTTTTGGAGGTGAAAATTTTTGCCAGTTATTGATTAATCAGGTCTCAAATTTCAATCGGGATTTGAATTTTTGCGTCGCATTTCCTATTCGGGAAAGTTTAAGGTCGCGATATCAATACAGTGAACACTTTGAATGCTAAATCGTAAATGTGAAGATTTAAGATCGGCTAGTTGTGGCTGGTTGTAGCGGCATGCAAAAACCGTTGGAATTTATGCAAAATTCGATTGAAACAGACGCATTGCGGCATTTTCTAATCAGGCTTCCAAATTAGCAAAATCTATTGGGTAATAGCCCATTGTTAAAACCTCAAGCATGTGGCTAACCGATATATTGGCGCTCGCTTTTGAATTAAAAATTCAATGTATAAAAAGGTGATTGTTTGGTCATTGATATATTTAGAAGTCGGCAAACGACCGGTCATCGCTAAATATTGCAAATTTCTTGAATAAATATTACGACACTATCGACACCTTAATATTGGTTTTTGTTTTTGCGTAGTATTCAATATAAAAAAATTAAACATTTGCTTATTGTCCGATTACTTCATTTCTTTCTTAATTCAATAATTGGCTTTAAAGCAGTCCGATACATAAGATGCTTTGCAGAATAAATAACGGCGCGAAAAAATTTAGATCCACATAAAGTCCTCGTAAAATTATAAAAAGTGCTACCGCATTTGAAATAAACCGGAATACGTAGTTTCATGCAAAAATTTACTAATTTCCACGCTTTTAAAAATGTCAAACAACCCACACCTTATATGCGATTATTATAAAGTTTTTGATATAATTTATGGAAAATCTTAGTGTTTTTGTTTCAACAATAGGTAGTTTGGCATCGTAGCACTAATTATGGGACGCCCTATATAGGTATAGAAATATTATTGTTCAACCACAAAAATGCCGTTATAAGCATTTATTGAATAGCACATGATGTAAAAATGATGATACTTTTATAAGTTAACGCATTTAGACCAGCTCTACTATACTTCCTCTCTTAAATCTAGAAAAAGTAATTTATTCAACAAATTAGCAAATAGGTATCACACCATTCTTCACTAAAACATTCAATTAACACCTAGACGTTATTAATTTAGGAAAGAATAATTTTGCTTTGACTGTGTCATTATGCATCAAAATTAATTGCCCGAATGCTATTAAAACATTTCTATTTAAAACCTTTCCTATAAAAAAACATGCAACTATTCTTCTCATATTTCTTTGTGCAAAACTATCCAATGACTTCACGTTTATTATATTACTTCCCAGAAAATCCTGTTTATTTCTTTGTTGTTATTTTTACTCGAAATGTCTAGATTAATTAGGCTCGATGCGATGCCCGCAGGTGTGTCTGTTAAACTATTTTATTGTTACATTATACGTTGTTGACTTTTCAATTAGTGAAAACATAAATAATAGCAAGCGTGCTCGCGTCAAAACACTAATGGTAGAAATAACGCAATGCGAATTCTTTTATCTTGTTTATGCATTATAGCTAATCGGTTTTTAATTGTGCCTAATTTTTTTTGTCTAATACTAACTTTCACCATTGTATTGTAAGGTCAACAGTTATGGCCTGAGAAACAGTCAGTTATATAAAAATATGTTCAACAGATAACAAGTTATGTAGTCGAATACACGTGAAAATTAATATTTTCAAGATGAGAGGACGTTTAATGATCATCCCTGAATTTTCTACAGTAATTAGATGAGTTACTATGTTGAATCAATGTAAAATTTAGGTACTCATAAAAGAGTGAGAACCTTAATGATAGGATGGAAGAAGGCACTGAACGGTAGAGACTCAAGGATTGACCTCAAAATCCGAATCATTAGGCATTATCTACTCTCAATCGTCTACTATGAAATGGAAAATTGATTAACGAATAAAGCAGATAGTAAAGACTTCGAAAGCTTCGATATGTGAAAGTACAGACGCATGTGGAGGATACTTTTGTAAGGACAGTCACAAATATGACAACTTCAATAAGCATCATAAAAGAGATGGAAGTGATATTAATCAAGAAAACGATAAAAATGCAGTACTTGGGATACTTTGTGAGAGGAAAGCAATATCAGCTACTCAGGCTCATAATTAAAAAATATGAAGAAAGCCCTTCTAGCCTTATAAACCGAAAAGTTGGTCCAATAGCAACAAGCAATTGTCTCTTCCTGTTCTCTTTTTCTCTATTAGCTCTAAACCTTCGTCTGAGCTTTTGCTACTATTCTGACTTCAGCTTTTGTACTAAATTGTTAACGTCTTGCTAGTGGTACGTACACACCTGTTGCGCTTCTGAGTTTAAATTTATAATAATAACTTCCTATTCAATCCATGACGGTGGTTCCCTTGATAGCTCTTAATGATTTAATTTCTGTCGATCTTATTATCAGCATTTTTGTCTGTGTGTCATCATGTCTTATACATGAGTTCTGTGTTAGGTTTTACACATGTTTCATAAATTCCGATTTTTTTCTCCATACTTGTCATTTGGTGACCATTTATGGCACTTTTTTTTATTGAAGTACTGACGTTAAGTTAAAAAATTTAATGTCTTGATTATTGCCAACCTTTGCAGCAAAGATGGCATTTGAAGATGTGAAACGTTACCAACAACAATTAAAGCCAATAACGCATACAACTCAGAAATCATCCTCCAGATAGCAAGGAAGAGATTTGCCAAGAGACTAGTTAAACGGCAAGTCAAAGCTGTACTTGCGACTTGTACAAACTTCACAGTCACTCGATAAAAAGCAAACAAAGTAGAAAGGTATATCAATGAGGAATGATTGACATTGTAAGCATTATAAAGAAACCCTGCTAAATTACTAACACCACAAGTCCACTAAAAGAAGCCTTGGATTAACAGATGATAGACTACAATTAATAAGTAAATAAAGGAGGACATTTAAAATTAGTGAAACAACATGAGTGAATGAAATAAGATAAGATGAACAATAAAGACAAAGTAAAGCAAAGGAAAAGAAAGCATCTTGCTTAAATTCGGCGAATATAAAACTTTATGCCTAATTACTCACACCGTAAATATATTGCTAAACATGATGAAATCAAAGCACTTAATGCATTGAATCGAAGATATGAATAACGACATATTTCTACATCGGTTATCTGGAATATGACAAAGCTTTTGACAAGGTGCGAGCTGAAAAATTGGTCGAAATACTGAATACATTTATAGCAAATAATAAGTTTACTGGAACTGAAGAACACAAATAAAAGTCACCAAAAATGTTGTTCTCAAATCGAAATCAAAAGAGGTGCGAAACAGAAAAGGGTTCTTTGGCCCTGATCTTCAATATGTACAATGAGGAAATTTTTCATCTTGTCTCGGAAAATACAGGAAAGTATAGATCATGTAAAATCTGCGGAGGATACCGCGGTTCTCGGTAGAAGAATTACAATTATTGATGAACATATTGATTTTTCTGTATACAGAATATCTATTGAAATTGAATATGAAAAGGACCATCTGCATGATAATGCATATTTTTAGAAACTTGAAAATAA
Organism: Dendroctonus ponderosae; assembly: GCF_020466585.1. NCBI lineage: Eukaryota > Metazoa > Arthropoda > Insecta > Coleoptera > Curculionidae > Dendroctonus > Dendroctonus ponderosae. The sequence continues at coordinate 8,946,683 of NW_026018916.1, forward strand.
TTTCAAAAATCAACACCACAAAACTTTTCTGGGTAGTTGTCGGTGCTCCATCCTGTATGATACAGTTATAATAGGCTTGCATATATTTTTAAAATGCGTAGTTTTGCTAATCGCTTTAAATTTCATCATCCAATTTGCTACTCATTAAATTATTAGCGCTAAATGATAACTTTAACAAAAATAATTGAAAATGTGTAATCAACTAGCTCGCTTAGTTAATATATTGAAAGAAAATAATGATTATTACTTGTATTTCTGCAACTTTCATTAAAAATATATACATTTATTTAGCATTAATCAACTTTTTTTTTGAGTGTCTCAATCATAAGGTTTAACATTCGTCCTTAAGGCGTTGTTCCATTTATTCAGCGCTTGCTGATAAGCCGTATAAATCTGTGACAAAAGAATAAATCTTTCATCACACTCATCAACCGCAATTGCATGATTCACTCTATATATGTATATGAGTCAAATGATATTTCGGCAATACACTCCATTGTTTTACTTAAATTTGCAAAATGTAAGCCAAGGCTGTCGAATGCACGTTTTTAAATAAGTTCCAGGCAATTATATATTTTTTAGACTAATTGGATTCTAAAAATATTGCTGACCGTCATCTGTATGTTCACGTTATTGCAAATGGTTGAAGTGGATTTTCGAACAAAAAGCGATGTTAGTTCTGATTATCTTCTTGCTCAACACCAAGCCTCTAAGATATAATGCCAAGTGAAAAAAAAAACAGCAATGATGACATTCTTTGAAGGATCTCATTTCAAATGAGATCATGCACATTAAGTATAATAGTTTGAAAATGTAATGATTTTATTTTGATGATGATGACACCAATGATGACGGTGATTTTCAACTGAACGTTTATTCACTATATTCCCTATTGTAGATCTCAATTATAAATTATAATTGTTGATAGTTTATGTTGAGCCTGCAACAGTGATCACGATGTTTCACAACCAATGAGCGCAATATAAATTCAAAAATTTTATAATTTTTGATATGTATTAAATCAGTTAAAAGTTAAAAAGAATGGTTTAATTTCCAGAAATTATCTAAATAAAAGCACTATTTTTTATTATAAGATGTTCCCAATTATTATCAGGGCACTGTGGTGGAAATTTGTATTACACTGATGTTTTGTAAGACAGGTTGTTAACACATAGTTCAAATAGCTTATTTGCAAAAAAACATATTCAAGATGCTCAGCATAGTGTCGCATACAAAGATAAATTCGAAGAACCAAATGAAAATAAATTCATTATTCACAACGTTGAAGAATGAATATTTACATTCGGATGAATAGTCAGCACTTCCAATAGTTTCTCCGAAATTAATAGTCATTATAAAAATCAAATTAGTAGTCAAATAAAAATCTTGAATCATTATTAATTTCCCTAATAATGATGTATCAATATTATGCAAAAAAATGGCACAGGCAATGGTCCACAGTCTAATGATTCTTAAATGTTAAATTTGTCGTAAAATTCTAATTAAAAACATTCCGCGGTTTAAAGATTTCTTCGCCAACCAAAAAAACCACCCCAAATCCATAAGATCGCAATCGATTTATGTTTAACACGATCGCAAACTTTTTTTTATTGCAAAAAACTAAATCAAATTTTGAAAAAATGCAAGATAGTGGTATTCAATATCTTGTGTTGTTCACAAAGAAACACTAGTATTCTTACCAGAATTTCGAAGCATTTTATTTTATTGTAAATGCTGAGCAGAGATCAATTAGAAAAAATAGATGAATATAAATATGAAACAAATAGCTATAAATAGATTAAACATTACAGTTATCGATGTTGAGGAGAAGAGAAACGAAAAAGATGGTCCCAATTGTAATAAGCAGAAGCAACACTTTAACTCGTACCACTGTCGAAGAAACGAAATTCGTAAAACTAATTAAATCTGATTATCGTTGTTCTGATTTTAAAAATTCTTCCGCAACGATTGTTATGGATAACAGCATAAAAATATAAAAAATAGATAGTTATTAGATAAAAAAATAAAACCAGATTTTTAGTTCAAAAGATATTTATTTGGAGCTTGGAAATCAATTGAGCAACGAAATTACTACCGGGACCTTTGTTTAGATATGAATGCCGAAATTTTGACAAATACACACGAAGTCTAGCAAAATAAGTGGAAATTGTTATTGGATTTAGTTTGGAAAATGAGAATTTTAAAATATTTTTTGCTAGTTACTAAGGTAGATTGAAGATTGATACCTTTCTGTTCCGGACCAAAGATAATAATTTTATAAAAATATACTTTCGAAAGTTCTATTATGATGCGATACAAGCTGAAATATTTCTGTATATATATATATATTTCAATATTAACTTTTCATTTTCCATAAGTTTTTCACTTGTTACTGATTTACTCTAACACTGCCATTAACGTTCCAATGCCAATTTCAAATAATGCAAAACATATTTCTCAAACGTTATTTAACTTCACTAAATCCAAATTAATAATAACTCTACTACTAATATTTCAGTTGAATTCTAAATCAATTATAACTCCTATAATTTCACTTCAAAAATTGAAAATCTTTTCACACATTTGATATATTTACTAAGCGCAGACTGGGCTGCCACTAAATTATACCATTATAATTTTTGTTTTTCCAAAAAGCAATTTAACATGTAAACTAATAATGTCTTAACGCCAGAACAATTTTAGTTAAACAACCGAGGCAAATATTTTTTTAAATCAAAATTGATAATTTTGTCGACAAACTTAAACTAAAAATAATCGTTTACTATGCAAATTAGACTTTTCTACAAAAAGTCAAGTCAATCGATTTTAAACAAGAGTACTGTTTGAGCCACCGCTTAATTTTAGTTTATTATTTCCTGTGCCTTTGAGTGTTAAGCGTGAACTAGTAAACGCTGGCTCGGTCCTCGCAAATTTAATTATAAAAATATATTTGAAGTTGCTGTTTTAGGAGGTCGTAACTAGTATTAGGAAGTTTTAAAATTGCATCATTAGTTTGAAAATAGTTTCATATTAACTTGTTAAGCGACTTTCCTTAGGCCTTCTCAGCCTCAGTAACGAGAGTAAAAACACACATTTTTTTATCAAACACTCAGTAAAAATATGTCAAAAAATTGTTAATAAAATTTCTCAAATATCAACTGTTCCACAAAATCAGTGAATACAAAGCGATTAATGGATTTCAAAACACTCTTATTCCTACATGTCTTTAACATTTCTATTGCATTTGCTATTCGATTTTTCACACGATTACTTTGTGGTCTTATGGCAGCACTTATTTGGATTTACACCGAATATATAATACCCACTTTCTCTTTTTATACAGGGGATTCAGAGATCGCACCATTCCTATGTAATGTAGGAGCTGTAGAGCGGTTTTTCTGCTAATTTATTAACCGCGGTCAGGGCTTTATTAGACACAATATTTTTCCCCGGCAAACGAACAAACATATTTCTTCTTCATTTTCGTCAGTCCTTTGCATAATGAATTAGTGCATTTTTACATTCATATTTCAAGGAATATTCGTATGCATTATGCTTTAATACAAACTAGTTGCATAACCAATTATGATCATGTAATAGTTCATAAACTACTACAGGTACAATACAAATATGAATAACAATGAAAACAAATCGTGTAATGCAAATTGCGATATCCTTTTCAAACTATTAAGATATCCATTACCGATACTAGGCGAAAAACTCGCATAAATCACCACACACCTGTCTAGAAAATTCATGTTTTCTGATGTTTCTGAAGTGATTTCAACTATCTTTGACAATTACATCATTCAAAAAGAAAATTATTAGATAAATTGCAGCGTGAACGTGCCGGGAATGCTGAGTGGGATGGAATTTTGTTAAACCTGACTACTTGTTGAAGTCGGCGAAAATTTACATATTAATATCACATTGAATACAACATTTTGATGTCAGTAGAACAAGTCCTTCGATAGTTTTTGTTTTAATTGACAAGCTAGTTGAGTTAGAAATATCTTTCAGCATAATAAATTATAAATGTTTTTATTCCATTTTGCCACTAACAATATCACAGTTCAACTAATTAGTTAAATACATTTTCAATTGATTAATTTAGAACAAGTACAGAGAACAAGTTATAAGTAACGCCCACAACTTTTCATTAACATCTATTGTACTAATATCTGGGCATATCCAAAAGTTATATAAAGGAAAAGATACTCTCCTTTTAAAGATAATTGTTTTTTGACTCTAAAATGTTTTGCCAGTTTTGCAATAATTTAAAAGAAAACGTGTATTTGATTCTCTCTAGTTGGTTTAAACTGAAATATGTACTTCGGTTACGAGTTTTTTAATTAACTGCCGATTAATACAAACTAATAAAACTATTCCTTAGCCAAGTTTCATCTTCTATCAAAAATATTTTTGCCATGAGTTTAACGATTTTCAAAAAAAGAATCGGATTTTAAGATGGGTCAATAAGTCAAGCAGGTTCTAAAAGTACATAAAAGCCTGAAGGAGGAGATTCTGTAATCCCTAACTGTTTTACACACTGGAAACTATGAGGCAAAGCAATAGGAACAAATTCTAAACTGCCCTAAATAATTAAAAAATCGTTCTTTTACTTTCCTGGTCTTCCTAAGAAATTTCTAAGGTGCAATCGATATTGTCAATAGGTAGGTAAATCATGAATAAAGTAACATTTAAACATTTCCTTTCCTATAAGTTTTTAAAAGTTCAAGCAATCAAAATTACGAACTTTAATATATTCTTGAGGATTGCATTTAGATATAATATATCTGTTTTGTGTTATAAAATTTACACGATATTTTAGGTTGATGATTCTCTTGATTTCTTGCAATTTGACATCTAACTTTCCACTCATTGCACATGTTCGAAATCAAATTTATTTCTGAATGTTTTATATTGACTCATTTTTCTTACACAGTTTTTATTAATCTCGCACTATTCGGTTAGCTATCGTTGCTGCAACAATATCTCTGAACGTTTTTAGGAAAGAACCACATAATTTAATAAAAAGTAAAATGAGAATTGTTCTCAACAAATTAAATTTTGAGGGCATGAACTTTAATTTAATTAATAGGTAATTTAAAACAATCAGTAAATAATTAAATGCTTGTCTTCAAAAACTATTTTTCAGAATTTCCAAGTTATGCAGTCAGTTTAATTGGGTTTTTCCAATCATTATGCCAAAGCTTGAGAAATTTGCCTTCTCAATAATGATTATCAATTAGGATTGGTTGTAGATAACTTCCTCGCGTTATTTCTACAGCGCTTTTGCTACAATCCCGAAGGACTATATCTTAAATTGCATAGTTCCAATAACTCAAAGCAACCGGACAGTTTGATGCTAAGTGTCGAGTTGCAAGTATCCTCATTAGATGTATCATCTAATTCGATATTACATTTCAATACAGTGCTCGTGTTTTTTTTTTATTAAAAAAGCCTATTGGCTATCAGGAACCTTAACAACAAAGCAACATTAACGTTAGAAAGACACCAATTATAACAAAATTGTTAATTTTTATTTTGTGAAAGATTTCACTAGAGCAGGGGTATATTTTATTAGTAGTAGATATCGAGTTCCAAATAGTTTGGATATAAATGTAACATGTCACATCAATATTGGGTCTTTAGGCCGTAAGATCCTCGACTATTTGTTCAGGATTTTACATTATTTAAAAAATGTGATTGTTTTTCGAAGTATAACTTGGCAGGATTCCAGGTAAATAAAAGTTATTAATCTAAAATTTAAACGGCTATTGATTTTGGCGTGTTTTCCAAGAAAAAAACTTGGAAAGCGCAAAATTCACAATTTCAAAAAACTGATGCAGTTTTTAAAGCAAATGATTTAAGAAAAATTAGATGAACGTCTAATGCATAAAAATTGAAGATAAAAATGTTTGTGAAATTCATATTCATGTGTGTTCAATGTGTTTTGGCTAAATTCAATTAGTAACGGCACTTAAAATGCAAACCGCATTAAAACATTTACAGTCTTTTGCGGTAGTCATTCATGTCATATTTATCGACTTTCGGTAACGCCTAAAAATAGATTCAGTTATGCGAACATAATTTGCATTCATTCTTTTTTTGATAAATTGAACTTATCTTTAAACCTTCACTTAACGATTTGTCACTAGTGCGAATATTAATTTAAAAGTTGCTGAATTTGATTTGCGATTTGCCATTAACTTGATTCATTTCACTAATGGGAAGAGTTAATGAGAAAAATGGTTAAATGAATAATATTTGAATAAAAAAATTCTTAAAATATGATGGTAGAATTGAAAACTTACAAATCCCTGACCTGGCACATACACAACGAAAATCGAAAATGCCAATACAACTTCTGTTGTAGACATTAGAAGAAAAACGGAAAGGCTAATAAGTAAAAAAACAGCATTGAAACTTATTAAACTAAAAGTTAAACTCTAGTAAAATAAAATATTGTAACAAATATTAATGAATAATTAAAAATAACGAAGGAAATTTGGCTAGTACCATACCATCAAAAGTTGCGTAAATCCAATGCCCTAACTATACATATAGGGTGAATCAAGTTTTAAACAAACGATAACTGCGGTTGACAATTTATTTTAGGAAAAATATTAATGTATTCTAAACGCAAAATGACGAGTGGAAAATTGTTAGTACATTTTTCAAATTATTTTGAACATCTGTCGTATATGTAAACTTCATAAAAAACTATTTTAACAAAATATGAGGGTGTTCACCTAATTAATTAATTAATTGATTAATTATTAATAAGTCAAGCTTTCGCGGGTTTCAGTGTCAATATATGAATGATACTTTTGCAAATTTGCAACAAGAGAATTTTCTTTGAGCTGACTAAAGTGAGAACACAATGAGGTACTTTAACCTCAAGCATTTCGAAAATTAGTCACATCTGACCAAGCCAGGTTTAAATATCTCTTATGGTCTTCACATCTAACATCTTCTGTACCGTTTACCACAAAATATCCTATATGCTATAGACGAGAATCCTGACTATGACGCAAGACAGGAGCTCTTGGTATGTTAAAAAGTTAATACCAATACGCATATAAATTTAAGTGACGGTGCATTAATTAATTCGAGTTTTCAAAAATTGTGTGGAAAAACCAACGGATAAAATTCCGGTTAAACATTGCATATTACATCAGTTTAAAAACATTGAAAGCCTATCATTGACTTCCAGTCGGCTCTTAATTCAAGCTTGTAAAGCAAGCAACAATTATTTAACATTAAATCTACAACTTACCTTGTAAAAGGGCCCGCGATGTGGCCGCTTGAAGGTGAGGTCATAAGTACCTTCTTTGTCCATTAGGAGATCTTTCGATTGAAAGTTAATTTTTCAAACCCACACTTTTCACATTGTAGATCACCTTTAAGCCTGCAATTGAAACATTTATTCATTCAACATTTTACAAAAACTGGAGTTGTTTTATTGCGCACTTTCACCCGGTAAAATATAATTTATTGACCTACAGAAATAATGAGGCTTGAACACCCTGTATTATAAAAACTACTTGCCACCTACAAGGTTCAAATAGGTAAGAGGCAAAAAACCTGTTCTTTACTATGAAAAACTAAGACGCAGGCCAAAATAATAAATGGGTGTAAGTGAAAGATAAATGTTACTAAAAAGGTTCGAGCGAATTTAAAATGGTTGGTGACATCATTGATATTATTTAACATTAACAATACCATGAAGATTAGAGTACAATGGAGGCAAAGTATAATTGCGTTTAAATATTTTCAAACATGAAGCGTTTACTTGGCAAATAGCAGAAAGTGTTTAGTACAAAATTAGGTATTTTTAATAAATACCTGAGTATGTCTTCTTAAGTTGTAGACAATTCTAAGGAAACTGGATAGGTATTCTTTGTATAGCGTTCTAATGGAGCCATAAAAAATATCAGTATTGAGAAAAAGTTGATCGAAAGTACACACCTTCAAATATCCAATTTACGGAACGACGAAATGATCATTTAAAATAAATTTAAACTCGGATGACATTATATGGTTAAATATTAATAGCTTCTTCACACATCATTAATATATTATTCAAAGATCGCTTAAGGTGGAAACATAATAAAAATAAATAGTTGCCTAACAATCCATAGTTTCATTGCACGAGTTTTATCACAGAACTCACAGAAAAATGTCTCACATAATTTATCAACTTCCCTTGATAGCATCACTTACAGCTTGATATTTAAGGAAAATAATGTTTTGTGCAATGAAAGTAATATAAAACGCTATTTATGTAGCGCTTCTTCAAACTATGACTTTAAAACATAATTCTTTAAATCAAATTATATTAATTTTGAAACTCGTTACATTACACTAATTTGTAATTATAGGAAATTTTCGATATTAAAAGTTGGTTTTTTAGAACATCAGTATTCGGTGCATTCTACTAGCATTAGAAGCATCATGTAAGAAAGTACTTTAAACCATCTTGTGCGTTGATCCGTTCAGATCATTTTTAATTTATCGGAAAAATTCTAAGAACACTCAGGTGCTTAGTGAGGAAAAATAAAAATAAGCCTGGAAAAAATCCGGATGATAAAAAAATGAGCAAAAAACAAGAAGATAAAGCGGAATCGCTTTATCTTCTTGTTGGATGAAGGCCCGAACTAAGAACAGTTTTATAAAAATGAGAAAATCTTTTCAATAAATTAATTACATACACATATGAATGTACTGTTTTTATTTATTTGACAACGGTATGTGACCTTATCATTAATAAATTTATAAGAGCAACATTCTTTTCAATTTTAAATGTCAGGGCCGATTGAATAAGAAAATATACACAATTTAAGAATTTTTTGTATAATGCTGGTAAGTAATTAATCTAGTATACATTTCAAAGAGTTCAGTACATTTATTCACTTTTGCAGAAATTAGCTATATTTATTTTATTTATTTGCATTTTAAGTCATTCATGGCTTATTCCCAATGTATCCTTTTATAAAATTAGTATTATGCGTTCAATGAATAAAATCCGATAATATAAAACAGTTTTTGTGAGCCAAACAACTTAAAGCAGGTAGACGATTATATTTGCCATTAATCCCACTTGTTTGTAGTGATATAAATGTAAATACAGAAAAACTTACCTCATTTTTAATATAAAAATTATCCCACAAGTTCTCACTGGAATTTCATATTGTTCATTGCTGTCTGTTTGAAACAGTTATACGAGAAATCGAGAGCACGATCTATCCAGGTGCGATGTAAATATATGTACATTTATATGAATTTTAATCAACAAATCGATTTTTGTTTACAAAGCCGGCACAATATTTACCGCTGTCAACATCTAAGCAAAGAGGCGAATAAAAAAACGCATCCGAATGCGACCAATTTGATTCAGCTGATGCACGTGCCTAATTATTTTTTCTTCTTCATTTCTATATACGAAAAACAACAACAAACGCTGACTCATACTTAAAAATAAAAGTTCATATAATATTAAAATGTAGTCTGCTCGTATCGCGAAAACATAATAGGTGTTATCATTTTTTGAAGCTTTACAAGCTGCCCTGTTCGACTACAGAGGCATGCGTTTAGAGCAATCTTTAGCAGCAGTTTTTTCCGGTACATTACCTCATTTTCCAGGCACATTTCCACCGAGAAAATCGAGTTTTTCAATGTTGACACGAAACTGAAAATAATGTCGAACTGGTCGATAAAGGGGAATTTGCATTTTCCGTTGAATGTGTGGCGACATCCAAGAAATATCCGTGGAAATGCAAAGGAAAATGCTGTTTAGAATGTTGATTTCCTTGAATAAAAAGGCGAATGAAGCAAACATATTTAGCAACACAAAGGATTGTTTGGAGAATGAGAGTTAATGTTTTGTGTTTCAAAATTGTCTAATAAACAAGTAGATTTGCTCAGACTGTTCCTCTTTCTATAACTATAGATACTTAGTATCTTTAGTATAGTATTAGTATAAATGTTTTTTTATGTTCAAAGCCATTATCAGATTTAAACTTAAGTAAATTGGGTACTAACCAAGGGTAGGGCAATAACCCTGCATATGAATCACCGTTATCAGCATATGGGGGTCAGTCAAAGTAGTAAACAAATATTATTCATAAACAAAATAGAAAAATGTAAAAAACCCCATTTTAAAACTCAACATTTTTGTAGATTGATACATTGTAGAGTAATGTGTTTGTTTAGGAGAAATTTTGTCCAGTAAAAAGTAAATAAAAACATGTTTTTCATTGACTTATAATGACCGCTAAATAAATCACTCAATACATTTTTATTTAAATAAAGTAACGGAAAACAAAAAATGGAAACAACAAACCGTAATTAAATTAAAACGGCTTACGACTTGCTTCGAAAATATTTGAAGAAGAGGAGAGAGTTTGAATCTAAAATTTAGATCATCGTGTTTATTCTCAAACGTGGTGGACCATAAATTGGAAAAAACAAGACCTCGAACAAACGTTTATATGAAATATAAACTTCATGTCTTTTACAATGCTTCCCAATACTCAAGGCCTAGTTTTCAGTGTGTTGATTTAACTGGTTTCAAAATTTGCAAACTTACTAATCGACAAAAAATAAAGAATTCTTGTATGTGTGCATTGAGAATAACGATTTAATCTTGCATTTTTGAGAAAATCCAGAGTCTGGATTCGCAACATCCATATTTCTGGCGCCTTCTAGTCGACCCCGTCGTTTCTCTTCTTTAATGACTGGAATATTGCGCATTGAGGGGTGAAACCCTGTACTTGAATTGGATTTACATATTTTCTTTCCTAAACTTATCGATATTAGTTGGAATTATTAAAACATTCCAGCAAACAGAGCAATTGACAAATTTAATGTTACTTGCGAACTACTCAATTTGAATAATTCTGCAGTAATAAAGTCTTTAATTAAAGCGGCTTTCAATATCAGAGAACAGGTGTTCTTCACCCAGTTCGCAGGACAAAATTTCGGAAAGTAATGATTTTTGGCTGATGCGTATATGTAAGCAGAAACTTCTTATGTGGTGTTTATCTCGCGAAAACTGGTCCATCCAAACGATAGTGAACAAACCACCGAACGAACGCAAAACAACGAATCCTTCAAATAATGTTTTTATTTGAATTATTATTTATTTGTAAGCAGAATTTCGAAAAAGGGTGCAAGTAGTAGATAGTGGTAAAAAAGTGAAGTGAAAAAAAAATGTCGGAAATCAAATTTTATAACAGAAAACTAACAATAGGCTGGTTTCTGGTGATGGTGGCGAATTTCGTAAGTATTTCAAGTGTGTGCTTGCATTTCTAAGAAAGTCTAATTAGTAAAAATTTGGGCAAATACCCCAAAAAAATATATTTATTATTATTATTATATACTTAGCTTATCAGTTTGCCTTTTGCAGTTGTTTGGCGTTTCCGGTATAATAATTTGCAGTTTGAAACTGCGAAATCTCGAAAATGAAGATTTTCAAATGGGCTTCTTCAAATTATCCATGGGATTTGCTGTTTGCAATTTGATCCTGAGTGTTCTTCTTTTAGTATCCGTACTCAAGGTAAATTTAATTTAAAAACGTTTCTATAATATTTTAATAATTATAAAAAGTATACAAAGTTTTCTAGAATTATGTCCGTTTTTCTATTGCATATTCTTTCAGAGAGATCAGAAATATGCGTTTTTATATGCTCTGCTAATATTTTTGAGCCTCTTTGCTGCCACCATTCACATTGAGAGCAACACCCACAAAGATCTGACTTTTTTGATAATTTTCATCGTTTTTGGTAAGTAATACATCAAAAGACATTCCTGAATTAACTTTTGAAAATACCGCAAAATATGAATTATATATACATATAAATTTTCCAAAATGAACGTTTGATGAATGAACAAAAGTTTGAATATGAAAACTCTCCACAAACTTCATTTAAAAATCAAATCGACAATTTGTGCGTTTAGTTCAGAGTGTTTTGCTTAATTATAAAACATAATCAAATTAACTTAAATGAGAAGATTTTCAGGCCATAATTTTCTGCGGGTTTGTGATATATTGATTGAATTTTGATCGTGTAACATACAGAGTGTATGTTACACATAAAAGATAGAATTATAACATGAAAATGTTCAATTAAGTGTGACAACACAAAACAACTAACAACAAGATACATAAAATTAATCATAATAATCATATCATATAATAATTAATCATACAAAGATACTAACATTAATAATTGTAAACAATGTGAAATGTCTTACCAGTCTTTTACGTCTTCAGATGGCAGATATCCACTGTTCTCTGGTGTTCTACTCGTTTACTATTCTACTGTTTACTTCACCTCGTCTTCTTGGAAGCCACCATTCCAGCTTTAACTTGGCCTCTCTAGCTTTCCTTTTTTTACATGATTTCATTCTTGTTTCCAATACACATCTATTTTGTTTCACTAATGTTCGACTTTACCAGTCGCACTTAATCAACCGCAATATTTTTTTCCATTAAGCAAAGGCACATTTGAGACACATTTTAAATAATGTCGGGGAAAGTAATAAATACAAGAGCATTGCTTAAGTCCTTTTGAGATCGGTATACCGCTTGATCATTCCTACACATTTGCGTTTAATTTCTCTAAAATCTTTCCATATAGCTTTAAATAAATTTCAAGTTTGCAAACTTCGAGAACGCAATTTCAGAAAATTTACAAACTCTGTGTTTGTTCCCGTCTAATGAGCATATTTTCTAAAAAGTAATCCAAACGCATATTTAAAGTAAATGATGCCAAATTTTAATCGTCCATCGTCCATCCTTACATACGCTTTCCATTAGTGAATTATACATGTTATAGAGCCTAATTAATGTTATTTCAATTTATTTCCAGCTGCTTTGTGCTTTCTGTGGTTCTGCGTATACGGCTCCTATCACATATGGCTCAAAGACAAGATGACTGAAACTGAAGCTACAATAGTCTGACTTACCCTCAATCAAACGAAGCTATTTTTACAGCACTTAAGGCCGCTTAAGGACCCGCTAATAGTTTGTTTAACAAATCGTATATATAAGAAGTCGCAAAAATTGTGTCTATTAATGGAACATAAACTGTCGAATAAAATACCTCGAAATTACTGGGTATTTTTGCACTTAGCTATATTGCTTTACCAAACACTAGTCACATTGCAGATAATGAAAAATGCGTTTACAATAACAGAAAATGATTTTCACAGTAAATACAGATTTCAGTTATGATTCATAAGAAAATAAAGCTGGTGTGCATTAAACGGTAACACGAATTGAGTTAATGTGTCGAAATTAAACATCAGCTCAAATCTGAGCGGACTTTTGTAATTTAACTGTATTAATATAAAAAACATATAAAACAATGAAGCTAAAATTGACATTTCCCTATAAATAAAACCACACTTTTACGAGTAATTAAATAAACAAACGGTCGATCAGCAACAAAAAGTGCCTCTGGATCCACAAAGTGTAAGGCAGACCGAAAAGAGAAGGTTGCTAAAACAAAATGATCTCTCATTTAATAAAAACAGTTTAAAAATATGTTTGTGTGTGCAAGTTTTTACTAAAGTGCCGGTTAGAGTTTAATTACATAAATATTAGGACAAATATCAATATTATTTGAAAGCAAACAATTAAGCAGTGAACCCGATTGAGTACACGGAACATTTACAAAACACGTAAGCTGTAGAAGGCTCCAAGAAAACATTGCTTCTTTTGATAATGGGAATAACACATATTTTGCATAAATTCCTTTTAGCAAGTTTGATACACAATTAAATAAAACACATCAGTTTAATGTAATTTAATAAACACAAACATTGCACATATTCACATAGTGTGAATTGTGTAAAAGTATACAAAAACTAATTTTTTACAACTCTGCCTCCAAATGCGACTAATCCATTAACATGGATGTAGTAGAAAAATGGGTGATCAGCGTAAAATTCCTTCCGCTCTAGTGGATATAGAGAGTAGCCACTCAATCTTACTGAAAATTATAACAAAAGTATATTGAACTGCATTAGTTTCCGTTGTGTACCAATCAAATGCACATTCTTCATAGCCATTCGAACACTATATCTACCTCCATAATGTATTCAGTACATAAATGTTTCTATTATTAACGTTCTTTTAATGCTTCCAGAGTACTGGCTTGTAGTAGCTCCTAACCAGCTTTTTACAAGGATTATGATATAAGTTCTACAACAGTTTAATACATACTATTTATTACCTACTTAGTTGGTCCCTAAGTTCTATTTAAATTATCAGCCTTTTGTAAAAAAATACTAGCAGCAATGTTGACTATAACTTACGAATGTTTGACTTTGCCAATAAACAAAATCAATTCGTGAATTTTGATATAGTAAAAGAATGGATGGTCAGCTGTAAAATATACGACCGGAGTACTGTAAATAGGCGCCGAAAGTAGCAGTCCATATACTGAAAAGAAAACCGATTAAATTAGTGATTAAGCGCAGTCTGAGAGAAGACTGAGATTTACAAAAAATTGTTAAAACGTCTGTTACCTCTACATCTATCTTTCACTCCATCACCATAAGATTATCCATAAAATGTTTCAGTTTTATTAAAACTATGTATGTAGTTTTCCAAACTATGCAAAATGTTGTTAAATAAATGTACGGTGTTAACTACATCAGCGGTATTTAATATTTTATACAAAGCAACTTCAGTAGAGAGTAATTGAAAAATCCTCAATTATTGAATATTTGCATTTCCAAAAAAGTTTTTTATTTCAAAGTAGTTATTCAATTATTTTTTTATTATTTAGGAATTGATTGATATAGATAGACCATGGGTTGAGCAAACAAAATCTAATATAAGAAACACTGTAAACACGTTCCTTTAATAATAAAGGGCAAAAAATATGAATAACGGTCTCTTTGCAGCTTCCTTATTTTAGCACGAGTAAGAAAAGCCTCAAACTATCGCTAAAGATTCTAAATGTCGTATCAATGGTCAAACTATTATTAATATAATGCAGAAAAAATTGTTTTTTGAATTCATTTGTAAAGAATAAAAATTCTTTACACTTACCTGTTGTTTTTAAATAATCATTATACGTTCACTGGCTCTTACATTTATACCTTTAAAACCGCTTAGGTGTGGATTGGAACCAAAGTGGATTATTTCTGAGGTACAGAGCGATAAAAACGCAATTTGTTTTTAGTTTTTCAAAAATATTTCGAGTCAAGATGATATGTTTTTTAATTAATAACAGTTTAACTTAAAAATTAATTAGAAATATATAAATATTTGCTTTTAAATATTCTCTTAATTAACACTAAAAAGAAACAAATAAAACCGACCAATAGAATAACCCTTCGACTTACGCTACTTGAAAATTGCCCAGCAGCAACCGCGCTATTGAGTAATAAAGCAGTATCGGTTGTTTGTAGGCGTCGAATCTTTGTCCGACTTTCTACTTCACTCCTAGGTTTTTATGTTGCTTTAAGTTTGTTTCGGTTAGTTTGGTTTAGTTTTGGCTAGAAGCATGTCTTTTCAATTAACTTTCTATTGTTAATATATCCAAAAATAAATTGTTTAAACCCAAATATTTAAAACACGGCAGCTCAAACCAATTCTTAGCGGGAAGAGCTATCTTTTCCACGTGAAAACGTTGGTAGGTAAATTATTTTTGCAAAAGAAGCACAGAATATGAGTCAAAAAAGTTATATCCTTATCTTTGAACAATACAAGAGCTTTAAAAATATAGATTTGTGATAAATTGAAAGAAAACTTATCTTTTTCCCTTTTGCAGATCAAAAAATAATTGACCTTCCGACTGAGGTAACACAAATTTGTGTAGTTATTACAAAAAGACCGTCTATCCTAAAAACAAACGATTAGTACTATGAGCAGACAATATAAGCAATCTATTTACTTTTTAAAATTATATTTGTGAATGTATAATAATGTATATTGCCAATGGCTCTACATGCTTTCACAATATACCAAAATATTACCAAAGTCTACAAGCTATTAGGATAAAGAAACGAAGTAGAAAAATATATTTCTTATTAAAAATTAAAGAAAGGTTTGCAAGAGTCAAATAGGAAATAATATGTCTAGTTTGAGGAAACTCTTCCGGTCACAAGAACAACATCGCCTGTTCTAATGTAATAGAAGAAAGGACGGTCCGCTATAAAGAAATATTCTGCAGGAAGTGGCAAAGATTCTACCTCAATATGCACTAAAAATAAAAATATTTAGTTCATATAATATTACAATCGGGATAGTGTTAAAGCAATTTAGTACACTCTACTCACTTTCAAGAAATTCCACACCATAAAAGAGAAGTAATGAATAGCTGATAAGACAAAGTAAGAAAAAAGTAAATTGAATGAAATAAGTGAGAAAAAGGTTATAATGAATCACTAGATCCGCTTTTTGTATCGAACATCCATCCATTAATAATTTTCGCATTTGCTGAAAAAAACTATATGGATGTTGCACAATGCAACATTTGATAACGTTGACATGTTTATGTTCACAAGCCTTTGAAAAATGCCAAAAACTGAAGCTCAGCGTTTCTCCTGTCCACTTTAGAGTGTTCTAAAATAATCGAAATGCTTTATTTGTAGTAACAATTAGCCCCCAAAGTGGTCTCCTTCTTTCAGTTGCGAGAATATAGGTAATATAATATAGTTAATGGTAATAAAATAAGTAAATTAGCAGACTACTCTTCCACTAAAAAGAACAATTCCTGAATTGTGCACAAAAAAGTAGAACGGATGATCAGCATAGAAAAATTGTGGGTCACTGGATATTCTGTCCACTGCAAATACTGAAAGAGAAAATACGGCTACATTAAAGGCCTTTATTCAAATTGGAATTCAAGTCTCTACATGTTAATACATCGGTAACAGCCACCTTGAAGGAAAACAGTATTGAAAGTTATTTTACATACCATAGGCTCCTATAGTTGTTACACATTTATAGAATGCTAAGTTTATTAAAAACAGTATTCACATAAAGTAACAAAAATTCATGCATTTACCTACTTCCTATTTCTGAAATTGCAATATAAAACATGTCATTAATCTAAAAAATTATTAGTTCCTCCAAGTAGAGACCGAGATTTACGCCGAAAATGAACCAATAAAAAGAACGATGTTATTATATTTGATAAAGTATAAAAATCCCTGATCGGCAGTAAAAAAGGCTTGAATTGATGGACGTCCACTTATTGCCACAGCATACACTAAAAAAAAATTTGAAATCAACACATGTCGACTTTCAATGATTGTGAAGACCACAACCAACATGAATAA
This sequence comes from Dendroctonus ponderosae, assembly GCF_020466585.1. NCBI lineage: Eukaryota > Metazoa > Arthropoda > Insecta > Coleoptera > Curculionidae > Dendroctonus > Dendroctonus ponderosae. The sequence continues at coordinate 8,963,990 of NW_026018916.1, forward strand.
TTGTAGACGCTCATTCTTCAGTAGCAAACTACCCTCAACAGATTAAGTGACTTCTTTTTTGGATGATATAATAATCAATGAACCGAATGACAATTAATGAACAGTAGGCGGTATTTACAGTTAGTCACTTAGTGGAAAGTACATGCATTATTCAAACACGAAGATGTAAAATTTATATGCATACTACCTAAGTATATGTGTTAATTTTCTAAGATGAAGATAATTCGATTTTACGGAATATGGTTCTGAAGAACAATAGGCTGCTTTAAATACTGCTTGCTAATATCTAAGTTCTAATAAACATTTACTAATTTATTTACTGGTTTCAAATACCGCGTTTAAAAGTACATATGTACAATATTTGCAGTTAACTGTAATTTATGATTGTTGATGTATTTTTCTCCTAAGTATATGAAACTACATTGTCAATTTTTTCAGTCTTCCTAGTAAAATAGCACACTGTTTTTTCATTTTTCTTTAAATTTTTTTTATTATTATTTATTATTTTTTTCATTTATTCATCTCCAAAAAAGAGTACGTAACCAAGTTTAGGGCCCACGTTGGCAGTTTTACTGCCTAAATTGAGTTTGAAGCGTAATGCACATAGTTAATAAATAATAGAAAAGAACCACTTTTTTGTACTTTTTATTGCTTCCAAATGCATTTATATTTTTTTGCATTCTGCTATAAATTACAACATAAACATATTATCTTGATTTACTGCTTCTGAAAAAATGTGCTGTTAAACCATCTTAGCCTTCTTTACTTACTCTACATCATGAGTTAATAGTTTAAACTTCTTTACTAGAAATTTAAACTGATAACTCATGATGAAGCTTTGAGGAAAGTTTGGTGAAGCTTTGAGCTTAACAACAGTGATACATTCTTAACTTTTTATTTTTATTATATTCTTAATTTCTGTTGGTTTTCATTTTCATTCTTCTCATTCTGAGTTCTGTTGGTGTTTGTTCGTCTTTATTTTGATTATTGTTTAAGTGTTTGCGATTGAAATTTTAGGTAAATAAGTAGGTAACAGGTCTTAATAAGAAAGAAAGTTTATTTAATTTATTGAATTCAACGATTTACAGAGCTACTATTTTTATTATTATTAAAATAATATAGTCCATAGTTGATAGTGTGGGTCTTTCTCCAGAAACTTAGGAGTAATCGATGGTAGACTCCCCTTTTTCTTTCATTTTTGCTCTTAAAAAACCAATGGCTTTTGGAACTTAACTATTTACCTATAAAGTCTAAAAACTAATATTGATGATGGATTTCACTATTTATTTGCCAATAATCGTAGTTTTTATATTTATTAGATAGTAGCACTACAGGAGGATGACACTTAATTATACAAATGCTTTCTTATAGTTGCTCAATTTAAGTAAAACAAAGTTTTTGCATGTTTTGTTTGATAGTTCTGAGATACCTGCCTAAATTAATAACTCGGACGCCATGTATTTTGTATGAATCTAAATATTAATTTTTTGCATCTGAAAAGTGATTTTTAATTATCTACTTCACTTTGATTATTTATTTTTAACTGATTTCACTTGTTAGTATTGTTCCGATCGCATACCCTGAAGAAAAAGGAGAATTCCTAGATAACGTAAAAAGGTAAAAAAACAGCAAACATATTAGCAATTCTTTTAATTCGAAGACACCGTTAACTTTTTAGTGCAAAACTGACCTTTTATTTTTATTAATTTTACCTTTTAATAATTTCTCTATTATTTTAATTGTAAAGTTTATATAAATTTGATATTCTTATGGTTTTCCGTAGGGCAGCTAAGTTTTCTTCAGCTTGTATGTACTATCATTATATGCTCAAATTGTAATTTCTGTATCATTGCAAAGCCCAAAATTTTCTTAGAGAAACGTCGGGATTGTATAATTCATCATTGTATCTTTTAATGAATAAATTCGCTTTATTTTAACTTAAAAAATCTTGCATATTGGATTTTCTTACACCTTCGTATTTCTTTATTTGTGGGTGCGTCAAAACAAACTTTGTCTCTGTTGAGAAAATTCTCTGTTTTTTTAATTACAAGATTGGTAAAATTTCCATTTTCTCAACTAGATTATTGTCATTGTATACTCAAATTGTAAATTGTCTATTTTGCCCTGTACCTTTCAATTGCGGAAGCATTCTTTTATTGTATTAATTCAGTCTCAAGTCCATGTCCTCTTTATTCTTTACTTGCGGCAACGTTATTTTATTTTATAAATGTTTTCACTGTATAATTTCATTTTTCATTCTACCTTTCAGCAAATTCTTAATAATCTTAATGGCAAAATTTGTGTAAATTTAAATTTCTTATGGCTTTGTGCGGACTGGTCGAGATTTCTTGATTCTTTCGCGGAAGTGGCCATTTTTTTGGAAAAACTTTGTCATTATATACTTAGTTGGTACTTCTCTATTCATTTGCTTTTTGCAATTGCATTAATTTCAGTTTCCGTTTAATGATTGTGTATGTATTTATAATTATAAACTCGCCATTTTTCTGTATAAATATTTTATTCTATGGAGACAGTAAATTTAATGTTGCCAGGAAATTAAACCAACCATTTTGCTACTAATAAACACAAAACACAAAAAAACAATCCAAATCTTAATCCAAATTTAATTTCAATAAATGCAACTTCATACGCGATTTTATGTTTATTTTGCCTACATAATTTTATATTTTATCCATATGAATCTCCATATTTCACCAAAATTATTTGAAATATCTAATTATTTCCTCGCGAGATAAAGCCTTGAATAATGTTGGCCAACATGTTTGCGTAATTTGTTAAAGAACCGAAAATTCAGTGTTCAATGTATGTATTTCATAAAGAACCACTAAGTTTAATGTGCAGTAATGTGTACAAATACTCCAACAATGTATGTAGTTTAACAGACAAAATTTTCTCTGTTGTTCACACATGCAAGAAATATGTATATCCAATCTATAACAAAAAATTAAACTCTTCCACAACAGTCAGGTTTTAAAGAGTCTTTCCAGTGAAGTTTTTTATTTAATAACTTTAGTAGGTACTGAGATGAAAAATTATTTATTCCACTGAGACTTCGTAAAACCGCTCGACTCCCAATGTTTTTCTAAATCCAGCATTGGAAACTATCTGCAAGAAAGTATACCACTCTAACCAAAATATTTCAGCTCTGCAAACAAACACATTTAATTCTTCTTAGCCTCTTTAAATCATTAAACAGTCAAGGGCGATACATAGTAACTAAAATAAGTCTTCCAATAAATATTTGATTGCATTATAGATAATTCAGCATTAAAACATTAACATCTCACTAGACACATTAACATTAAGTAGTTAATTTACCACAAAACAATATCACTTCGTGATAAGTTATAAAATATGCAAAAGAATGATTGGCGATAAATAAGGTATTCGATCCAATAGTAGCAGATTTCTTAGATATCACTAGAAAAAAAAGAATGTAATAAATACTAGAGTTGATACATCAAGTTATAAAAACATTTTTGGTGCAGAAAATAATATAATAAATTACCAAACTAATACCGTGCATGTACATTGTACAGCCACAACCCTGCTTAAAGCAAAATGTACACTTCCTTCCAATAAAAATAATTTTTAGAATAATTCACTAACTAGACAAGAGTGTTGTTACTTACGTGTAAATTTTCAAATTTTACTTACCAGTATCGAAAATTGTGAATTTTTGTGAAAACGTGAGCTACCGACACCCAATAATCCACACTAGTGCACTGGTGCAATTTGCAAATTGCGACTTTTACACCCGAAACCAAAAACAAAATTGCCACTAAAACCTTGCGCCACTACCGTTAACAAATCTTGAGAACCGATTTACAACACAAAAAATTGGTGCTTTCCTAGTATTAAAAATCATGTATAAGAAAATCGAAATTTAGATAATGAATCTCTCTTGTAAAGTCGGAAAAAAATGCCGTGTTAGAGTTCGGTGAGTTTCTTGCATAATATTCTAAGTATAACGTCTATTCTGCAGTCACGTTCAAATTCAAGGGCCAAATTTACATGAGTGAAATAACAGAATGCAAATGGTGAAAACAGTAGGAAATAAGATTCAACCCCTCTTAGTCAAACCACCAGGTCTACAGATTAAGCAATAGTTAGTGGCGTTAGCTGCAGATCAGTGCGTAACAAAGTGCAAATTGTAAAAGTTTAGAAACAATCAAAAATATTTTGCATCAGCTTTTAGTAAGTAAAAGTACCAATCAATGCGAAAGAAGCAGATTAAACGAAATGATTTCTGGCAATGTGCGTTTCAACAAAAGCTGCAACACTTAATTATGCTACTTAATAAGAAAAAAAAACAAAGATAGGAAAACACTCTAAATGCAACGTAATTCTGTTCGGTGCTTGCAGGTTTTGTCAAAAAACTCTTACAGAAAATTGAAATTGTGCATATTCATTATAGATTGCGAAGTATTCAAACAAGTAAGTAATAGAAGCTAGAAATGCTGAAAATGTTACTTACATGCAGTAGTAGCAGCAGCTTCAGTTCCAGTGGTGGTCACGTTAATAAACGCTTTCTGAAGAACTTCTGAAACCATCAACGGTTCAGAGGCAATTCCGCTAAGATCAGCACTCTCTGAGAAGATAGTAGCGAGGCCCAACTGTAAACAATAAATTTGTATACTTTTACAGTTTGGAATGGATATTTGAAGTTAAAAACTAAAAAAAAAATCCACTCAGTACGTTTTGTACTTTAGTACAGTGTTATTACTGAAACTGGTGCGGTTTTAAGGCGGTGATTTGAAGCCACCTCCTTCTGAAGCTACAAGGCACTTGTGGGCGTTGTAGCTTCAGAAGAAAAAATCCCCAAAAATTCAACAACATATAAATTTTTGAATTTGTTTATAGAAAAACTGCTGTTTTTTAGGAGCGTTGGTTTGTCTGGTTGTATTGGGAAGCCAATTTTCATAAATTTGTTACAAATAAACAGAAGCCGATAGGACGGACTTTTGCCTCATTTTGTAGAAAGAAACGCTACTCTATAAATGTAGTGAGTTCGCCTTAAAGCGTTCAGTTTGGTGAATTTACACGGTACTTCAATATTAATGAAGTTGAATATTCATTCCACTCACGGCGCTAAATATTTAGTTTTAATATCGACTTTTATTGCACCTACCATTTCGGGTCAACTATTTCAAAATTTTCTATATATTTTCCGGTATGAACTCTATACATTTTTCATTGCCAAAGAAATTCTAAAAATGATGTAACATATTAGTTTATATGTTCTTATTAGTTATAAGCAGCTTCCACCGAAGTTAATAAAGTGTAACAATTTTTCTCAGCATTTTATTATCCATATTATTATTATCATTTTCAGTACAGTTTTTCTTACTTGTCAACAATCTTCATGTATATAAATTCGACCTTGGTACTTTCGGCTGAAGTCACTTTAAATAATTCGACAGTTTTGCGCGAATCGAAGATTTTAGTAATTTTGAGCCGACCAAAACACTTTTGAAAAAAATATCCTGGTAGGATATAGAAACTTTCTATAAATCAAAGAGTCTGAATCTGTTCAGAATACTCACGTTTTTCAACAACGGTGTCAAATTCAACTCTGTTTCAGTTAAAAATGTGGGCAATTTAACTGATACGTAAAGTTCCTGGTAGTTTTGGGGCTGGAACACAGCTTGTAAGTTTCTTTCCAGAGCTGCCAGGCCCTCGACTTTGTTGGGAAGTACTACAGTCATGGAAACATTACCACCCTCATATGGTAGTTCAATAAATTTGGCATCGAGATCTGCAGATTCGGCGTATCTGAAAAAATAATAAGTATTTTTTTAATCATCTGTACTAAAGACTAGACAGGAAAAATACTTTTTAGAACACAACTGTAATAGAGAGAGATTGACCGATAAATAAATCTTTAAACATTAAAAATAATATACCAATCGTCGTGGCTATTTGATAAATAAAAATTATGATAAAAACATGCTTACTTGAATGTATCTTCGGTGAACATCATATCGACTGTTGTACGTTCGGTGGCACTAACATAGAAGTCACTCTTAGTAACGCTAGGTACGAAAGGATTGGACCATTTTCCTGAAAGCGAATGCATTTTTGTAGAAAATTTTGTAGTTGGAAAATATTTTGGCTTCGTCAACTGTCGTTTTATTATCTATCTATCGTCAAAAAAACATTTCTACGTCGAAAGCCATTAAATGAAATTAAATACGAATTCAAATCCTTTTAAAATAATACAAAAAGACACATTTGAATATTAGCAATTTTACACAAAAACCAGCCTGATTGTAAAAATAATAATCAGCCTTATCGCAAATGCACTATTAAATTCTATAGTTATTTCGTACGAATATTAACCTACGTAATGCAACAATCGTTGACAAATTAGCGTTTTAATCGATTCACAACTTGCCAAATCTAGAAGAAACATACCTTTGAAATGAAGAGCATTGATCAATACAAGTTGAACATCATCGAGACTTTCGGGTTTAACCAAGTTTTGGATTTTGTTATTTGTGCGCTCTTCAACCCATTGATTAATTCGATTGGCCGTTTCAGTTGTCTGAAATTAATTGGCAAATAGATTTATTCATTTATAAACCTATCTCAGATTTACCTTGGTAAAGTCAACATTTTCGGTAGCAGCATCGTACGTGCTCACAGCAAGTTTCTTGTATGAATCCAATATTGAAAAATTGCTATTAATGTACAATTTGTTGGCAGTGGTCAAACGAAGGTTTTCATTAGATGATTTCAACAATGGAAGGAATAGCCTGAAAATGTACAATAATATAATTTGTATTAATTTTATTTTTCTTTGGCTTATTTGTACAATAAAAAAATCTAGAGTGGAAAAGCAATTGAAGTCAGTTTGTCGTTTCAGAAGCATGTAAACTTTATTAAATAAATCATAATTTAAAAAAGACAAATAAAGTTGGTTGTTTTTTTATTAAACTACACGAAAAGTGTATTAAAATATCTACATATTTTGTATTTGTATCTAGAAATAAATGAATAACTACGGAAAGCGAGAAAGCAAGTGGGTTTGAGACAAAACATTTTTTTCTAATAAAAAGCCAACAAGTTTTTGACTGATAAACTGACCTTAAAACTGATATAAACAGTTAAACATGTAATAAATAAACGAACATAAAAACTGCAGCAGTAAATAATTTTCAATCTTTTGCAGCTGCTTCTTATTCTGTCACAACCTTTAAAACATTTTTACAGATACATTTTTAAATCACGATGTTGTAGTTTAGTGATTATTTAATATTATTTAAAATGAACACATAAATCAATTTGTGTTTTATTTAAATTCCTATACACAATACACGACTCTGATTTTTTAAGTCATTAAATCGTTGACTAATCAATAACTTGATGTGAAAAACTTTTAAAATATATTGAAAAAACCAACAAATTAATATTTTAATTTGAAGTTTAATTTTTTCTTACTTGAGAGCTTCTTCAGTGACTTCTTCGCTTGGAAGATCGACGCCAGTTGAGAATTCACTGGCTGTTTTTCCTTTAGCTCCAGCGCGGGTGAGAGCCAATATCACCTCAACTGAGAACGGACTGAAGACGAAATTTTTGCCTATATTTGCTTTGAGAATTTCCTGTAACAATAAGGCGTATAAGTATAAAGGATAAACAGCTACCAAACAAAACAATATATTAATGAAACCACTAGGTTCAAAGATTTAATTAAAATTATAATTTTCCCGAAAAATAGGTCGCTTTATACAGACAGTACTTAACTTTTTTTAAATAATTATACGTGCTGTATCTAAAGAAATGACTAAATTTTACTCAAAATTGAATAACATTACGGAAGTTGTACCTGATTAAATATTCAGTAGATTGAGAAAACGGCAAATAGTACGATGGCATTAGCATCTGATGGTAATTGCATTCAAGAATTTATCAGCGCATTAATGCGTGTTGCAAATGCCTCTCCAAAATGGCATCAAGCCAATCAAATAGTAAAATTTACCGGAATTTCTAATCTGGAAGGTTTATGCTTGTTATTCAATCATCTAATTGAAAAACTTGAATTTCCTTATAAACGCATCTCAACCGCAACATTAATGTAAAACAAGCGCAGGATTAGTTACTGCTACATAATAATTAAATAATGGACTTTTTTTCTAATGTAAGGAATATCTTCAACAACTAGGAAACTAAGTGAATATATATATATATATATATTGTTGTATTACGAAATAAGTATTAAATATTTTAAAAGCATTGACCAATCATAGAAATAAGGAATAGAAAGTGCTTTATCTGTTGGCAATAGCACGATAGCCGTGGATTCTTGGAATGGACGTAAATAATGGTCTTAAATTCACATGTTCATGCGTACATTAGTGCAAGACTGGTTTGGATAAAATTACTATTTTCAAACAGCATCCACCAATAAAATAAACTGATATGTCTCTGTATATCTAGTGGGTTGTAATTATTCCCGATAGAATTTTCTTCACGTGTATGTTAAACGATTTGTGACTATTTATTATTTTTAGTTGGTGGCAAAATTTCAAAATTACCCGGTTTACATATTCAACTTGATCAACAAAATAACTATTGTCTGGACCGATATTGGGCTTGGCGCTGCATCAAATTGTCCAAATTTAAACTACACATAAACTAAAACTTTTTTATGGCGTGCTGAAAGCCTGGTACCAATAGCTCAAGTTATTGCTCAGAAAAAGAGCTTAGAAAAGCACTATGTGAAAATGCAAAACTATGCAGAATCAAATCACATTGGTTAATAAGTCATAAAATTGAAACTGACAAGGTTAATAGCCAAGAATTCGCCAGTTAATTAAAATTGGAAAAACATGTACAAAGAGTAATTTTTATGTAAGGAACGGCTAATCAATTGAACACTGCAACAAAGGATCATCAATGGAAAAAGCATTAAGTAGAAATGTTTTGGTATGTTTATTGACTTTCTACATCTAAGATTAAGATAATTCCATAAAAGTCTTGTAGGTCGCGCTATAAAAAATGTTGAGAAAAATTTACGGCAAAAATGGCTTATTGGTATCATTACAGCGTTGACCAATAATGTTGTTAATTACTCGATCATACGTGATATACTTTCACTGACTTATAAAAGAAGGAAAACTGCGAAAATTTGTACTTATTGCAACTTGGCTAACATCTAGTGTGGGTAGTTCTTTTGCATACTTTTCCGAGTGATATCGTTTTAGTTCAACAGCATTGCGAAGTGAATATGGTACAGCCCCATCAAAATCAATTATTTACTTAAATAATTTGTCGCTGTAAATTTTTTCGCCTTCTTCAGATATACTGAGGCTCCAGCGACGCAAGGTAGGCAAATGACTTCCTATTCGCTCAAATCGATCAACTGAAATATTCTGAGTCTGATGTTTAGGTAACAAAATTTAATAATAATATATATAATATAAACCGATGCAAAAACAAGCCCGAACTTTTTTTGACTTTTTTTGCAAATTTGTCTTATCCAAAAGTTAATAGTTTTCGAAGTACACTGTGGCAAAGTGTAAATAAAATTTTCGTTTTTTCATAAATTCTTACTTAAATAAAGTTATGAAGCCTTGGTTTTACTAAGCACCAAATTATGTGACGTGTTTGGAGGTTTTTTAGATCGAGGAAAGCAAATTTTCTTTTAGTTAGTTTTGGAAGTTTCTAGATAGTGCTAGCTGCAATAGTCATTTAACCCGTTAGAAATTTTTTGGGTTTCAAAATATTTCCTTTTCATTGCTTTATTTTTATTATTCTAAGCAAAAAGCTGCACTTGGTTTAAGTCGATATCTCTAATCGTTTTCGAGATATTTCACATTGAACCCTCCAGTGAATTTTTGAACTATTTAACTCAAATCGGATCTCAAAATAAAAGAAATATTTTCGTAAAATTTTCAATAAAACATTAAACAGTATTTTTAAATTCAGCAAAGTCTTTGAATATTATTATTTCATAATCATTTTTCAAACTGAACTCGTTTAACTTCAATAGAGTTATTAATCGTTTAAACAAATGATTGTCGCATTGAAAAAAAAATGTTGTTTCGGAAGTATTCTGCAGCATTTCAAATTTTGTGCATAAACGCAAACCACATCGCGTATTTCTTCATTCGGAAATAAGTTCTGTAGGGGCATTGAATTTAATAGTAGATTATACAATAACAAAAAAAAATTTTGAAAAAGGAATTTAGAATTATCAAAAATGCCTAAAGTATATCGGCTCTTTTGAACCGATGCTTTCAAATTCAGTGTCGCCTTTTGAGGAATTGTGGATTTTTCATAAATAAATTGAACCAAATCAGTTTAATATTTAACAACTAAATAAAGAAAATGTATATGATGATAACAGAAAAGAAATTTTTTTCATAGCCCAGTGTAAAAATACCAGCTTACGCCAATATTAATGATCCAATTTGAGCTTCAAAACAAAATAATTGAAAAAATCACTAGAGGTTTTAATTTGAAATATCTCGAAAACGGGAAGAGATATCGACTTGAATCAAGTACACATTTTTTGCTTCGGAAATATCGGATATTGCCAACAACATAGCGATATTTGAGATCTGAAAAAATTCTGATATTTGAAAAGGCTCCAGACTATTGCAGCTAGCACCCTATTACAACCTAAGCAATTTGTATTCTTCGGTCTAAACAACCTAAACGTAAAATTTTTTGCAGTAGTAAAGAAAACCTATTTTTATCAGCTTACTATCAAAATGGAAGTGCATCAACATTATATAAATTTGTTCTTCTCTGGTGGGGAAAATAGCTCCTTCTTTTGCTTAATCTACATTATTTTTCTACGTTTTCCTTAAGTAATAATCAGTAAAAGCAGCTAAATCAAAAGTTTGTCGACTTATTTTTAACGGTTTTTAATTTTTTTCAAATAATATTTAGTTTCATTACTGAAGCGACAAAATTACTGGAAAAATTTATTGACTGATTCCACAGTGGTAAATTGTGGGTATTTAATTCAGACTCTTAAGTTTTTTATGTGTTATTTGCAAGCTGAGCTCAGCTAATGAGACCTTACAGGTTCGAAACGGGTTTTGGAAGTACCATTACATGTGACTTAGTCGAAAATCTGTATTTGTACCACGAAAAACTTGTACTTTTTAATTAAAGTTTCTAAAGCTTACTTTTCGGTCAATAAAAGTAGCAGACACATGGAGGTATCTTGCGAGAGGGTTGCTGGAATCGCCCTCAGTCCATCACCTTCTTTGTTTAAAAAAATAACTTTGTCATGTAATAAATCCGATAAATTTATTCTGCCTAGCTTTTGTTAAGGAAAAACAGAAATTCATCAATAAAGTTAACAATGCTTTTATCAAAATAAAAGCCACCCAAAACCATTAGGAATGAATTGAATAAATCTTATCAAAAAGTATGGATATGTTTAAATTCCAGTTTGTGCTTGGTGTTCAATGTGTATTTAGAAACTTTAAATGCAGCGCTATTTAAAATCAAGCAAGTTCTGTTAAAATTTGGTAAAAGTGAGCAATTTATTAAAACAAAAGTATATGGAAAAGAAGACTAAGTGAGGTAAATATAAATATATTTAAAAACAGTTAACGGAAAAAGGGTTGTCCAAGGCAAACCGCTACCGAGCTTTTTTCATTAGAAAGAAACCGCTTGTCAACGTGAGTTGTAAATATAAAATCTGTATTAAATCTAATATTTCTATAAAATATTAACTGCTGCTACAAAAAACTGAATCATCCTGTTTTATTATTAATATTTCTTCAATTCTTCTTGCAATTTTTCTACGGTACCGCTTTAAATTTAACTTTTAATTAAACAATATTCATTCATTCGCCTATTATTTTCTATACTTTCAACCAATACTTTGTGAATTTCTGCCATTTTATTGGCATTTTTTCAGAATTTTCAACACCCAGTGATAATTCTGCATAGGTTTCCCGGCATGAATATGCAATTAGATCTTGGTATTAACATTTTAATGTTAACATGCACTTACCAAACAAGTTTTCATGCGTTAAAAAAAACGTAAAAATCCGCAACCATTATCAATGTCAACGACAAATCAAGATAAAAATGAAACATACAAAGATATAAACGGTGAAGAATTTGCATATAAATATTTTTTACTCTTACTGGTTTTGCATAAAATAAGAATTTTTCGTTAAAATGGATACATAACTTGTATTAGTAAATAGTATATTTTAATGTCTAAACGCAGTAAAGCCGGTACAGTCTGTTACGCAAACGGGTAATTTATACACTAAGCTAAATAACTAAGAATGTAAAACTCACAAAAATTATTCGGATATCTTGATGATTTAAAAAATATGAAAGAAAATATACTTTTGCATTATTAACCAAGTATCGCTGATTTAATTACTGCAAAAGTAACTGAAATAATTGAATTGTGGACGTTTCAAAATAAACCCATTTAGGTTGAATATTCCGCATGGACAAACCTTTAAAACTACCAATCAAAGTAAATTAGTAAATGCGGTATGTGAAGGTTGGTGTACTCTGGCTGAACCATTTTTCCACGCGATTCATGTTTGATCAACAACCAACAAGGACATAAATATTATTGACTACAGAAATGCAGCTTAAATGAAGCAAAAAAAACGTATAAAAACACTTTTAGAATAATTTTGAAAGTTTTTATAAAGTATCTAAGAAGCCGTTACAGATCTTCAGTAGCAATGTAGTTTAGGGTGATGATTTTTAGTCTCGTTAATGTTTTTATTAATTCAGTTTCAATGACACGGACCAGTAGAACAATGTTCTTAATTGGATTTTCTGTTAGAAAAAGTACCGGTTTTTCATGTAAAATGTAGCACAGTTTTGCACGTGAAAATTTTTAATTGAATGAAAACGCCACTGCATTAGTGTGTTTACTGTAGCGAAATCATAACAGTTTTGCAACAGTTTGAACGAATCAACTATTTTTATTGCCTTCAACAACGTCGTTAAATGGCAACAAAGGCGTAAAAATGTGTAATTTTAACCATACCATTTGAGTCAAAAATAAAACGAATTCAAGCTGGTTCAATTTATTGTTCATTATCGCCTTAATATTTCTTTTTGATTTTTTGCGCTTAGTTAAACGGCGGATTTAAAGACGCGATATATATAAAATTGGGACTCTATATACAGCGTGTTCGTGGAAAGTGCAAAAGGGGGTAAAAAAAATCAGTCGAATGTCTCAAGACTTTTACTGCATTTTGCAAAGACCGGAAATTGCGCTTTCTAGAGTTTATGACGCAATAGAAAGCAGATTTAATTTTTTTAACCGCAAAAACTCCCTATATAGCACACCAGTTAACAATAAGTTTAAGAGAAACCAAAACTAAATTCAACTTTCCAGGCTCTCTTCTGCATCTCCGAAATCGGCCACTTTTGGACTAAGTCAAGTTTGTTAAATCAATATATTTTGGGCTTAGAAAAGTGTTACCACACATTTTTCCTTACCTTTCGGGAAGAGTTTGTATATATTTAAGATTATGCTATGAGTTGTGTGAAAGTTTCCATCTATAAGAATTTAAAAAAAATGTTCTTTGACACCAAGTCGACTGGCACAACTTCGATTTTTTTAGTTTGTAATTTTCACCTTTAAACCCTGAAAATCATTGTATCTAATAAGGATGATGAATGAGGTTTTAGTCAGTATGAAAATTGAGACGCTGTATGAAAGCCAGTAAAGGTTTTGGAAAGATTCGACAAAACTGATTTTTTTTCATGACAAACAAAATTATTGAATTGATGAGCAATTAAAATTTATTTTGAACGGACAATTAGTCATGTCCCGACATGTAATACGGAAAGTATAACCAGTGTATTTAAGAAAAAGTGATGTCAAAACCACTCTACCTATACAATAAGTTCCGCTCCCTGAAGCAGCTTTATAGAAAGTTAAAGTTTAAAAATTCCAAATTAATAGAAATAATTTCCAACCGGCCACTTTTGCAATAGTAATTAATTAGTGCATCCGAAACAAAAAAAAACCAAAAATAAAAAAATATCCATTCTTAGTTTAGTTTGCTATAGAATGCAAACGTTTGTGATGTTTCTTATTGATACTGATTGGTATTTTCAGATACTAATATGATTTTACGTTGGATTCCATTCTTCGCCTGTTTAAGTCTAAGTGTCTTAACAGAAGCTTTAAAGCTCCAGAAATATTTAGAATGGAATATTCTGGACTTTCAGTTTCCAACCGATAACGACAGAGTTAAAAATATAGTCACTGGAAGATATAGGCCGGAAAACGCCTTGCCTGTTGGGATAGAGATTTGGAACGATAAACTGTTCGTCACTGTACCTAGATGGAAAGCAGGTCGGTATCAAAAAAACAAAAAATTTGAAACTTTTAGCAGATGAAGCAGACCAGACTATACAAGATGTTTCAAATTTAGTACATTAAATATTTTCGCAGGTATCCCGTCAACATTGAATTTTGTACCATTATTTTCCACAATAAAAAATCCACCTTTGATTCCGTACCCCAATTTGGAGGCCAATGAATTGGGTAATTGTGAAAATGGGTTAAGCACAGTGTACCGAATTCATGTTGATGACGTAAGTCGGTCAAATACACAATTTAAATTGTTTATAACAAATTAATTCAAACTTGCTCTTATGTTTCAGTGCGACCGATTATGGGTGTTGGATACCGGCACATTTGGAATCGGAAATACCACACAAAATCCCTGTCCATACGCTCTGAACATTTTTGATTTGCAAACCAACACTAGAATTCACAGGTACTTAAATCAGAATTAAAACTAATAGAAAACTGAACGAAAAAAATTGGTATTATTTTTACGCGATGATCAAAACAGTAACAGTAAACTGGTAAATTTTTGGGCACTTGGAGACCAATTTCAACTACGAAATTGCTGTAAATTTCAAAAATGTAAACTTTAGAGCTGTAGTATGAAAATTTGCAATATCAGTTAATAGTAAAAGATACTCTTAAGCTAATTCATTCAGTTGATATCACACAGCTGGTTGCTTCATTCATTTTTTTTATTTCGACTGATTTGTAGGTATCAATTTCGAACAGAAGACACCAATAGCAGGACATTTATTGCAAATATTGCTGTCGAAGTGGGACCAACGTGCGATGATGCGTTTGCCTACTTCAGCGATGAATTGGGATATGGTCTGATCGCCTACTCTTTGAAAGAAGACACAAGTTGGCGATTTGAGCACAGTTTCTTCTTTCCAGATCCACTCAAAGGTATTATCATGCAGAAGTTTACTGCCATATAATTTCCCAACTGGTGTGAATTTTAGGAGACTTTAACATAGATAACCTGAACTTTCAATGGTACGATGAAGGAATATTTGGAATGAGTCTAACTCCCGTTTTGGAAAACGGATTTAGAGTGCTTCATTTCAGCCCTTTGGCCAGTAACAGGGAGTTCTCTGTATCCACAGAAATTCTGCGAAATTCTTCCAAAACCGAAGACAGTTATCATGATTTTTATTACTCAGAGGAAAGAGGTAATAATAGTCGAGTTAAAGTTTAAAGGTCCTTTCAGTTTTACGTTCAGTATCAGTTTCAGTTTTTCCGTCATTTTTTTGTATTTAAACATTCAAAACTGATTAAAAGGGTCTTAACACCAGACGAACTGCTAATCTGAAAGTGATCCACCGATTCGCAATTCCAATATTTGATTAAAACATCAAGAAGTGTGAAAACCCGCATAATCAGCTTAATTATAAATTCCAAACACGTTAGCAATGTTGTGAGCAAGCAAACATTCCCGTAAAAACAGCCGCATATCAAACAGACAAAAATATACGATAATAAAATTCTTTTAAGGCCCTGACACTCACACTACCTCGAGACTAATGACTCGTGAAGGTGTCCAATTTTTCAACTTAATCGACCAAAACGCTATTGGTTGTTGGAATTACAGAAAACCATACAATACCAACAATATCGCTATTGTAGATCGAAATGACCAAGAATTAATTTTCCCAGCGGATGTCAAGGTAAGACTGAGAATACCGTTAAAAGACAAAAAATATTTTTTGCCATTTTAGGTAGATCGCAACAACTACTTATGGGTGATGTCCGATCGAATGCCAAAATTCCTGCTATCAACCCTCGACTATACAGAGTCGAACTTTAGAGTCTTTTTTGCGCCAGTTGAGACACTGATCAAGGGCAGTGTATGTGAGATCCAAAGACCGATAGAAAACAATCAACAGGCCATTGGATTAAATAATATACCAGTACCGAATTGTAAATTCAATCGATTGTTTTGCAATAGACAGTCCGAGTATTTGTCGCTCTTTAATGAAGAAGTCTTTTCAGCAGGATAATGAAAACCTTTTCTCCGCAGTGTTTTTGCAGTTTTTATAGAAAAGTTATAAAATTGCTTCTAAAATACCTCAAAGTATATCCATGTTAGTAACAAAACAGATACCTCTTAGTCACCTTGCCGTAAAAATTATATCTACATATTAAAGTTTTTAACATTCACTATTAAAATCAACTTTTTTCGTTCCATATCTCATAATTAGTCAATTTTCTATGTACCTATTTGATGTCGAATAAACAGGGTGTTTGGTAAATTTGTGCTATTATTGATGGAGGTTGTATACGTATGTAATTTTTTGTATATTTTCTTGATATACCATCTTATGAAAACCCTTAACTTTCGATCTAGAAAATATAACACTGTTACTGAGATGAACCAATTTAATAAAACTTGGGAAACTAAAATTTTAAAGGCTTTGAGAGCGAACAACAATAAGATTTACTGCAAAGTAATAATACTATTTGCCTATAATTTTGTATTTCTGCTTGTCTTACTGTTCAGGTGTTCTTAATGCAAACAGTAGTTTGCACAGTATGTTCAGTAGTCCCGTTCCTCCCATTTTGATATTTTCAATCCTAATTTAGCTATCTGGCCATTTATTGTTCTTCGTGTCCTCCAAATTATTATTAATTTCTCGAGGATGATATAATCTCTGGGTTTGTACTTCAAGAATATTTTTGGTGATCTCTGTTACTATTTTTTTTTAATTAGGTCCATATAAAAGTTTCTTATAATTTTCAAGATTTCTTTATAAACTAACCTACCACACACATTAAAATGCAAGAGCAGAAAGACCGGTTTGGTGGACAGCCTTTTTCGAAAAAAAGAAATATTATTATTATTACTATTATTATTATGGTCGTGGTTTGTCAGTTTTCTTACAGTAAATGTGCGCTTAATGGAGTTAGAAAAAGACTGGTTTATAAGCCCAGCAAGTGTTAATATTAACCCAGCAACATAAACTTTCTTTTAGGGTTTTTTTTGGCATATTTTGAAATTCGACTTACTGCTTTTACGTAAGGCAAGGTTTTCCAACACTCAGAATAACAATTAAATGCCCAAATACCAAAAGAGATGAGGACTTGAGGTGCATTTGAGCATTAGATAGAGCAAGATTCGCCTAATTAATTTACCTATTTTTTTTATTATTTATTTGTTATTTACCTTATAGTACACACCTAATTAATTTTAATTAGAAACGCATATTAGGCATTTTTTAGAAATTTTTTATTCTGACTTGCTGCTCTTACGTAAAGCGCGGTTTTGCAAGGCTAATAAAATTAGATAGAACGAAGTAGGGTTTTATACGATTTAATTTGAAATTCACAATGAATTTTTTTTTATTTTCTTAAAATGACGTATGTACGTATGTACGTAAATGTTTTCCAAAGCGCCGTTTGGCAAGACTCTGATTCTCATTAATAATTTTGTGGAGAATTTTTCAAAATGAGCAGCCCCTTTTTTATCGAGTGCAGTTTTTGCGAACAGCTGAATAAAAATGAACTGCTCGAAAACCGAAAAAACTGGAAACATTAGCGAAACGACACTAAATTGCACAAGTTCTAGTGTATTTAAAAAATGGCGTGAGTACAAATTTGCTGCATTTTCATTTTAATTTTAAATGATTATTTGTGCGACTGTCTAAAAACCCTTAAAAATTATCTTTCTCGTGTGCGTTCTTTGAGCTCGCTGCCTAACTTTCGATATACTTTACTTCGATTACTTACGATAACTTTCGAAAAATATGCATATGCAGAGTTTTAATTCTATGCTAAGAAACTAACTTTTGCTAGTTAAGGGAAGTCACGCCTGAAAAACCGCTTAAATTTTTGCATCATTCCTCGATTCCTTGCGATGTTTTCGATGTTTCGATGTAGCACATCTTTTGAGGCATTTGAATTTTCTCGAAAATATTGTAGTCAATACCAAGTCAGTTTTTTAAATCTATTTACTAAAACCATACTTTTAGCGGCCTTTTTCATAGGCCTCCAGTTTGCAAAAAATTGATTTTCTCTAGCTTTGGATAATTCGGTTCATATTTTCTTTTTGCAGTGTAGTATTTCTTGAGTGTTTTTCCTCAAAATTTATTCTTTTCTTGAATGGATTTTTAGTGTCGTTAGCTTTTTAGTGTCACAGCTCAGCTTCTTCCTTTTATCAGTTGCAACTATTATACGCTTTCGTTCTGCTTCCTTCCTTGTTGCAATTACTTGTTTATTTGTATCCTTTATGTCTATATTTTCTTATCATTCGACATTTTTTTTGTTAGACATACATTTAGCAACAGCATGAGCAACAGCAACTTTCACGTTATTATATCTACGCGAAAATATATGCCAATTATTTTTCTTTCCTCACAGGGTAAAGGGTGTTCACAAATTATCTGATATTTTCAACCATTTCACGGATATGTTGCTTTCAAAGTCCAGACACAAAAAAGAAGGTGAAATTATCACTTACACTAATTTCAAATTTATATTGTACCAAAATAGTAGCAGTTCATTAGCAACAACCGACTAAAAGTCGGTATTAAACGAGTAAAGTTGTAACATTAAAATCAAAAATAATAAGAGTTTAATCTGCATTATTATATTGCTATTAACACAGAAATTAAATGTCAAATTTGCATTAGTTTTTAAAATGAGTTCTTATTATATCGAAACAAAATTTTGTCAAATTCAGTTTTTCAGAATATTTTAGTAACCAAAACGTGTGCCATTATTGTCATTATTTGGGTACCAAAAATGATTAGAACTTGAAAATAGCCATATGCCCAATTTAACGGTATATCTTTTTATCTATATCTATATTCAGAAATACATACATGTTATAGCGGTACAGCCAGGGTTTAATTAACAATAAAGTGAACAAAGAGTCCCTGGAAAGGCCCCACGCTTCATCCATCAATGATTAGGCATGTTGCATAATCAATAAACTTACTTATATTTTTTTTTAAAGAAATGTAGCGCTATAAGCTCAAAAATTGTTGGCGCATGAGCCTAGGAACCGTCTTAGGTCGCCTTTGTGTATAGTTCTCAATATACATTCAGTTTTAAAACATAAACAGATAAAATTTAATTTAATTCTAAGTTTCTTTCATAAAACGCGATTTGTAACCAAGTAAACACAATCAAGCAAGGCACTTGGGAATTACTGAACTAATGAGCATAAGTAGGAATGCGCCATTAAAAACAAATCTTGGAAATTAAAGGTGACTTGTTTCAAATTATTGCTTTAACGAAACTGAAAGTAACAAATAATGGCAGAACTAATGTAACCCAAAGTGTGTTTTCCAAAAATTATTAGTTTTCATCAAGCTGCCTTTATCAGTCAAATAACCAGAAAATAACTCTTTCTGGTTAAACAATAACTTCTTCCCTTGAAGAATATTTATAGCAAAAAATTAATTTCTTGGAAAATTAGAGGTCCAATTGAGTCTCTTGGTTAAGAGATTGATCTGAAGTACTAAGCAATAGGCCTGGATAACACTATATTGAGTTGCGCTATTGAGTTGTTGCCGCTCTCTGAGTTAATGAGTTATAACTCATCGATCAATGAGTTATAAGTCATTTATGAGATCTACAAGCCCCGAGACTGGAATTTTCACATCTAAAAAAAGTTCATCAATATTTTTTCTGAGTAACGTTTTGCTACTTTGATCTAACAACTAAAAAAATCATGTAGATGTATTTTTCCTGCAACAGAACTGAGTTACTGGGCCGGTGCGTTGGGTTGGCGCACCAAGCCATTTGCGGAGCCACTGCGCCAACTCCTAAAATCTCACTGAGTTACCCAGGCCTACTAAGCAATCTGTAAAATTCGAGTTGACTCAATATAATATCAGGGCAAATTTGCGATTTGCTGACAAAGCAAAAATTCGAAAACAAAATTCAGAACTCGAATAATCAAAAGAATTAGCCAGATTTAAAGTCACTCACATTGTATAATCTTGCAGTAAACTTGTGGTTGCCTTCGGCGAATTTATCGAGAGCCAAATTGCAGCTTGCTGTCGCAACTAATGCGATCAACAATACGAGCACTGTCTTCATCTTGTTTTAACTGAAACAAAAGGAAAACGTGACAATATTCCTAACACTAAGATCCAGTCTAAATTCCGCTTTATAAGAATTATATAAAACCATCTGCATGGTCTTTCAAAATTTCCTTTCTATTTAACACAGCAAATATCAGAGATTTTGTAGCAGATAACACTTAAGGATTTCGTCCATATGAAAACACACATACCTAAACCAAGCCGTCTATATTCAAGTGGAAGTTAATGATAAACTGTGAAGCAAACGGGGAAAAGTACAATGAATGTGCGCTGAACGATGGTAAATCATCACTATTTATGCTGCACAGTACAAAAAAACATTAACTTCTATCAACAATGAGACATAAAGTGAATAATCAGAATGGTGGTTGGGGAAATCCGATATTATTGTGAAGTAAGACTGTTTTCGTTCAATACGTCCCGGTTAATTAATGAATAATTTTAGTTTAGTCGCTTAAACTGCCGAAAAACTGTACTAAAAACCAAGATTTGATGTTATAGATACTTTTTAGACTTTTTATCAGGAGCTTTTGTAAGGAGGTCATTGTTAATTGCACGTTTGTCCGTGCTTAAGGCCAAATGCAAATCTTTTATGAACCCACTGATAAGCGCTTATTAATAAACTTAATTAACTTATTTACATTTTTTGTTCACAATATTAGAGTTGACAGGAAGGATACTTGCAGTATTCTCGAATAATTCACTATCTAACACCTGCCTGTATAAATTGCATGTTTTATAAATAATAATACATCCAATGAACCTTGCACGAATATCGAACTGAAAATTGGGGTTTATTTGGGTCCGTCTAGACCAGGTTCTTTTAAGATTGTTCAAATGAAAGCAAGGCTTTGCACATAAGCGACCCACCAAATTTTAAGCATTCTTTAGCGCTTTTGCTCGAAAATGACTAGAAATATCGGATCTAGTTGCTGCCTTTTAAAAACAATTGGCTTCCACTAATTCAAAATGGTCAGAAATACATAACTGGGAAAAGTATAAGACTCGAAATGCCCAAGCGTTTAAAATTACATGCTTAGGTATGTATATTACTCACCATATTCATGAATATCTCTGATTAAGCAATATTCGATTTTGTTTAAAGGTTTGTTAGAAAATCTTAACATCTAAAGCGTTGGAGAAAAAAACTAAACTTTTAACTTTTAAAGCAGTTAAAAGCATCTGTTTGCGTCTATAAAGACTATGGAGAACTATCTCTCCCTAATTGGTTTGTTGGAGAATCATAAAAGGAAAGAAAGAATTCATAAAAATAAATAAAAAAATACGAAAAGAAAGAATGTCTTTAACTAAATAGATGCATCAATATAAAAGGCTGTTTTTTAAGTTTTGGAGTTCATATCAGGGCAGCCATAAAAATTATTTCAATCGAGCGTCGTAAGAGATATTTTTTCCTTATACGTCTCGAATCAGAATCCCTTGCGCGCAAGATGCAATTATTTAAACAACAGTTTAAAGATTTTTGATCAAACAGCTCGCCAACTGTTCAATTGGTGAACATTTCTAATGTCCCCAAAAGAGACCCTAAGAGACTGATAAATTTAAACTTTAACTTTTAGCTTGATAATTCTATTAATAACACCAGCATGATAAATTATGTACGAGTTTTTGCAACATTTTCGAGATTATATTGAATTTAACACCCGTATTTTTCAAGCAAATGGTAAAAAGCTATTTGATTGTGGTTTTTCTCTTGTACTTTCGGCAAAATATTGCAATAGTGTAGAATCTATACCAGAATAATAAAAAAATGTGTTATTTTAAAGGACAAATAGACAAGACAACTGTTCGGGTTAATTTTTCTCTTCTAGAACTGATTGAAATGAGCCGAAAATTATAATGATTTTTTCGAAATAACGTTTTTTACAAATTAAGTTTTGTTTGAAAACCTTCATCTCTCAGACGCTATAGGCAGAAAATTGAACCTTTTCGGGTCTACCTGGAAGGCAGTTAAAAACTTCAATAGTCTTTATATACTATCGGGACTTATCTCCCATTAACTAGGATTTACTAGAAAGTTTTAACCTTTAAAAAGATAGAAGCATGAATATTACAAACGATTTTTAAAGTTTTGTGGTTCATATCAAAGCAGCCATAATAAATATCTCGAAAGGGCGCCTCAGAAAGTATATTTTAGTATAAGAATCCAATAAAAATTCGTTGAAAACGACTGAAAGTAGCTAAAGAATATTTTTGATAGAACAACTCGGGAACGGTCTTTCCTAATTGGATTATATCAAACAACTAACATTTAAAAAGATCACGTCTCTTTTCTCTAACGCAAAGTGTTTACAATTGTTTGGATGTATTGATTATATTGCACAAGAAGCGACTTTTTCAAGCCGATCAACAAGCTACTAAACTATTTGGTTGTGGTTTTCCTACTTAAATCAAATTATTAATTCTATCATATCGCATTTTGCAGGGTCGGATGAATAAGGAAACTCTTAGTGCAATAGCCTAGAATCTATAACAAAATAATAAAAAATGCTCCAAACATCGGAATTTTAGAATCAGGTTCTTGAATCCAAGCAAATGTGTTATTTGAATGGACATTTAAACAAGGAAATTGATCAGATTGAATTTTCTAACTTTTCTTTACTTCATCTAGAATGCAGATCATTACAGGTTCAGAAGCAATAAACTCTCAGCGGCTCATTGCCTTAAAAAAGGTGGTGTCAAAAAAAAACGATTTGATTATTGGAACTTTAAAATAAAATAAATTCAAGAAACTGTCTATTGGTAACTACTTACCTTTTCACAAACACGAAAACTTCTAACTGCGGTAAACGATATAGTGTGGTCGGAATCTTCTTTGGGACCGGTATATTCACTTTGGCTTTTTTCTGAACCGGCAAGTTAAGGTGAAGGCCAAACTATTCCTTACCGTAAAACCGGATAGATTAGTACAAAACTATTATGAATAAAAGCGAGTTAAAGCAAATTGAAGCCAGACAATTATTTATAATGCTTACCAATGTTAATAATAACTTTAATCGTCAAGCAGCGCTTAAACTAGTTGTCGCTTTCGCTCACTTGCACTTTTGATGTACTACTTTCGAAACGGAAAAAATAACAATAATGTTGGCATAAAACCTTAAAAGTATCTGAAGTGAAACACAGTTCTGTTATATTGCTGATTTGACCCTGCTATAGCGTTGACCCAGCAAGTTTCGATTAATAACGTTCACTGTTACTGTGAAGAGTGACAAGACTATAGTACTTTTCGATACAAGAGCGAATTCTATTTTTCGAGCTACGACGGCGATTGCCAATGTAGCAATAGTTTTAAAAAAGTACTTCCCTAATAATAATGGCAATTAAATTCCTGGTAAAGCAATAAATAGTTAAAACCACTAGACAATGACAAGAATTTCAGTAGCATTTTTATTTCGTACTTCTATAGAGTTGCTATTCAAACAAAAAATATATAACACTTGATCATATTGCCACAGCAAGTCAAATATTACTCCATGAAACTCGAAAAAAACCGCTCCGAAAACCCGCTAAAGTATCGTTCTAAATTGCTCAACAAAATGAACGTTACACTGGCAATTTGGACCAACTTTGATACTGGATAAATTCTGATTGCTACAAGCAATTCTATTTCTCTTTGCAGCGTTATTTAGCGCAATTCTTTTTCGGTTAGTGCGGGTTTTTGCAAAAATTAGTGATACAGATAAAGCTTCTACAGGGTGGCAAATGTAGCAATGCAAAATAGGTGAATATTCCACGTGTTCTTAGTTAGAAAGGAAAACGTTTTTTTTGTATTTTATTACAATATGCATTAAGACGAATATCTCGAAAAACTTTTTAAATTTTTCGCTCATCTCGTTTTTCTTCAGAGTGGCCTCAAAAACATTTTGGACTTGCAGAAATCCATTTTTTTTCTCTTGGACCCATTTTCATAATATAAGGTTGTTGAATGTTGAAGATAAAACTTCACAGTCCACTTCAGAAAAAAATGTTATATACCGGGTTGCCTGAATTAACGGAAAATATCAAAAATACCTGTTACTTAATAGAAGAGATATCCTAAAAATTCAAAAACGGTTTCGAGCTACTCGGTTTATCTTTGAACTTTTGGTGTTGAGATTTAAAAAACCTTTTTTTGTCCAACTAGGAACTTGCCGAACTTTCCGAAATTTTGCATTTTTTCATTTGCCCCGTGCAGAGGATTTGTCTGAGATGCATATTTTTTTTATCAAAACATTGACCAGCAGAAAACAAATGGGGCTAAATAACGCTTTAAACAGAAACCAAATCGCTTGAAGCAACCAGAATTTATTGAGTTCCAAAGTTAGGACAATTTTTACCTACACATCTAACGTTAATTTTGTTAATCAGATTAGTTGGAACAAAATGATTGTTTATTTCCCATAATTTACCCCTGGTCGATATCTCTCGATGATCTCTTTATATCTATCAACGAAGACTTCAAAAAATAATTTCCGAGATGCCTCAGGGCAGTAGAAAGATTTTCAGACCAAAGGTAAGATCGTTAGAAAACTTTATTAATACGTACGTGTGCCATACTCTGAACACAACATTATTACATTCAAAATGTATTTATAGTTTAAATAATTTAAAATTGTTCTTTATAAATAAATAAACAAAAAATGTAAAAATAAATAAAGAAACCAAGACAAAAGATGAAACTACTGTATAAAAGTCAAATTTTGGATTAGTTAGAAAAAACAAAAAAAAATCAGTTTCAAAATGGCCTTACATTTTCTTAATTAAAAGAGATACGGAAAAATGTTTAACGAAAAACTTTCCTTATAATAATTGTTGAATAATCTGCCATTTTCAAGTATACCTACGGAGTCAGGAAAAAACATATAGGACCTAAGCTGATTTTTTAAATGAAACACCCTGTATATTTTAATCTAAAAAATAGCATTTTAAATTGGCTTTTCAATAATATAATACACCATGACTTATATTGGTTTTTTAGGCGATTTTACATGCTCTTAATGGTGCTAGCAAGGAGAAGTATGCATAAATCATAGCATGTTTTGAATATGAAACTGCTGTGTAAGCAGACTCACAGCGTGTGTACACAACCTATCAAGCTCAAAAGACTCAAAGTTTCATAAAAATCGATCAAAAGACTAAAGGGCTAGCATTTAATTTAGCATAAACGAGTGTAACATGCATGATTGGGTATGTTTATCTTTGACTGAAAAGGCTATTTTTCTACGGCGATCATCCCAACGAGATTTATTACCTTTGATAATATATCCGTACAAATTGAAACTTTCGTCAACCTCGTACGCAATAATAAAAAACTGACATCGAACAGCAAAGTAAAGAGATAACACACACAAAGGGCGATCAAGCAAATGGTTATATCATCTTGTAGCTCGGTTGGTCACAAACGCGGCAAAAACTTGTCTTTTTTAAACCCAACTAAATAATATTCAGTTTCTTACCGGCATCGAACAAAATAGGTCGTCGGTTATTTGTGTTTTGCCGAGATTGATATTCCAGGGTGATTTGGTGCGGCGCCCCTACAGCAATTGCGGTATTTAGCATCCTCCACCTGTTAATTAACTGCAGGGTCAAAGTTTTCAATTTGGTGTGGATCTTCATTGTGTGTTCAAGTGTAGTGTGATTTTTGTGAGAACTAATGAGTATCCAACCTGTTAACTACCGAGTTAAAGTTTTGCGTTTGGTGTGGATCTTCATTGTGTGTTAAATGTTTGTAATGTGAGCTTTTTGTGGATTAATGTATTCTTTATGGAGGATAGGGAGCCAGCTTGCAGAAAGTTGGTAAGAAGAATTTTTTATTGTCCTGTCAAGCAATTCAATGGTGTTTTTTTTTCTGTGAATTGCACCCTAAATTAAACGAATCTTGTATGCGCAATGGGTTGGATTCCAGTCTTTAAATTTTAAAAATATTTTTTATTAGTTTTTCCATATTAATTACGATGGTTTTCTGCATTACGCTGTTTTTATATGAACTTTTATATTAATTAAATGTGAAATAAGGCCGTTCTGTTGTGAACAAACCTTGGATGTCTTCGAAGTAAAGGTATCAACAGTAGTGTTTTCCGGATGTAACTTTAACTTTTTGCTGTCTTTAAATTTAAAAATAGTCAAGAATCAAGACCAAAGTGCTCAAAGGTATGTGGAACTTGTTTATTGCTTTATAGTGGATAGCGCCCCAGAAGCTGTATCAGACAGTGGTTATAAATTTGAGTCGCTAAATGGCGTTTACTTTTTTAAGGAAAAGTTGGGTTTTTAAGGAATTGCTGAGGTCTGGATCCGGACGGCAACCAGGGTTGTAGTTTCTATTTTGCAACATTTATGTTGCTCACATGTCCAGATTTTCATATTTTATTAAGCGGCTTTTGCGGCATGTGTATTGCGGGTTTCAGAGGATTTCTATTGCGTTTTTTCATGGCGGCTTTTCATTAATGGAAGCGTATATTGCGGTTTTTGCGGAATTAATAATGCGGTTGGTACAAGTTTTATATAGTGGTATTTTGGTAAAATTTGCGTCCTGTTTTTCGTTATGCTCCGCAAATTTTTGAAATATCTTAATTTGCTTCCTACAAGGTTTTGCTTTACAGCTTTGAAACTATTTATATTTTATTATACCATTTAGGTATTTACTTTTCAAACAATAATTTTTTTCAGGTTGACCAAGTAAATGTTTCT
Source organism: Dendroctonus ponderosae (assembly GCF_020466585.1). Classification (NCBI taxonomy): domain Eukaryota; kingdom Metazoa; phylum Arthropoda; class Insecta; order Coleoptera; family Curculionidae; genus Dendroctonus; species Dendroctonus ponderosae. The sequence continues at coordinate 8,991,059 of NW_026018916.1, forward strand.
ATTTACTAATAAGAGCTTTCCTTACAGTTTTGAATTATTTACTTTCTTTGTTTCTTTCAATGTTTTATAATCTAATTTAATCAATTTAGGCAATTATCCGCGTTAGTAGCAAAAAAATATTTACTTTTTAAAATCGGAAATAAACCCCATAATAATTACAACGGCAATGGAAATTAAGTTAAATTTTATCAGAATTCCGATCAATTCTTGCGCTTACCAAAATATCGATATGGGCAATAAATATTGATTGGATTATCTCTAAATGATTGCTTGCACTTTTGAACATACAGTGGTCGTAAATTTGAGCTGTATATTTTTTATCAATTGCCATGTTACTTTGACACCTTGTATATGAATTCGAAAGTATGTCCTTTCACTAACACTAAATGTCACTAACAACTGAGAGTAAACATTTTTAAAGGTATTTTTCTCTATCGCGCGAATGAAACACTTTTAAAGCAATCGGATTTCAGTGTAAACGATTTTCAGACTTTCAAAAACAACTTTCAGTAAAACAGCCTCTTTAATAAAAGCACATCAATAATTACTAACTAACGAGACTGGCAAATGTATATGACAATAATACTGAACAAAACAATTATAAAACTGGGATCAAAATAGTGACATATAACTCATACAAACTGTTTAAAATCGAAACAGATACATTTCATCTCCCCTCAAAGTTGCTTTTCAGTTCCAGTACAACAACATATCTGCCAATTCTTGGATCGATTGGAAAATTAGTATGGAAAAACTGGTGTTTCCTTTCATACCTTAAATATTTTCTTTCATTAATGCATGATTATATCTTTTATAATAAAAACTATTTACCTATTCAACACATTTGTTTCGAAAAATGAATCGATAGTGTCAAAACATATTATGTGAGTAGGGATTTGGGCGCCAGGAGGATATTTGTTATTCCACCAACCTTCCGGATCAGCATAAAATTGATCTGCCTCATCAACATACCCCTCAATGTTAAGAAAATTTGGGTTACAAGTTAAAAAACGAGCATGGACTGTTTCATGAAAATAACTAAAAATAACACAAAAATACATTTCTAAAATGAAATTTCTAAAATGAACGTGCAGAAGCATTCTTACCTGTATAATGGAGTCGAATGGCAGGGCATTAAAAACAAAAATTGCGGTTTAATATATTCAGCTTCCAAAGCAACTTGGTTCAGATGGTGCATCACATCTAAAGTTCCTCTTTGGTGATTATATCCGACGTACCAGGCCGGAAACAAGTTGCCCAGAAATATGACCGCTAAAACGAGGTATGTCCGCAGCCTAAAAAAAATGTTTTCTTAAATCCGCGGTCATAAAAGTATTGAATAGTCTCATCCTCACCCGGTTTTGAAGAATGGAGAAATGTTTTTTTGTTTCAAATTGTAGGAAATCTTCTGATTTTTTTTACATATAATAAATATATAATGCGCGTCTTAACTCGTACCAAATTAAACTCCTATATTTTTTAATTTAGATTCACATTCGACGCAATTCTATACCTAAGATCAACTGTTTCCGAGCTAGAAACAATTAAAAATCAACTCAGTTAATTAATTTTTTTCGAAACTTGAAACTAGAAATAATTGATCTATTTTCTCAACATGTCCCCGTTGTTTTCGGTACAAATTATCTGGATTTGTGTGTTTTTGTTTCTCTATTCCATTAAAAACGACTCCACAGTTTATTTATTCCCCTTAAAACTTTTATTTCTATAGTTTCTATAGTGTTTTAAACAGACATTCACTTTTTTTGGTCTCTGAAGATGGCAACCAATACCTGAGACTTGAGTATTTAGGCCATTTTGTTTCTTTTAATGGTTTTAAAAGAAAAATTTAATCAGAAAGAGCAACAGATGGTGAATAATAACCTGAAAGATTAAAAGATTACCTTGTTTAATAATAAAGGAAATATTAACCACAGGAAATATGCATACAATAATGTATTCAAGGCGATGATGAACGGTTCAATATTTTCTAGAAATTAACTTTCTTTTATTTATAGTTTAAGAATGAAATCTATTTTGTATTCTATTTTGCGGAATACCAGTAAAAGTTAGTTTAGCTTTTATTTCAAGTTTTTTTCGTTACTTTTTAGAGTAATCTACTGAGTTTCCGCAGAATTAGAAGAAACCGAGAATACTCGATTTTTAGGTGTCTCTAGCTGGAAAACTGTTAAAAAAAATAAGCAATCTGCTCAGAATTTCAGATAGAATACGAGTCTGCAATAATATACCATTAAACCATAGTTCCATTAAAAAAGTATAAATTTGATCTGGAACGGTATGCTGAAAAATCCTGTTTAGTATATTTATTATTTGTAAAAAAATCGAAAAGTTCCTATAATGTGGTATACAAATCATTTCTTCGATCTTCCAAAATCACACTGTCTATTTAAAATGAATAACCCTGTACGCAATTCGTAAAGTTGTTTTAAAGGGTTCTCGAACGGCAAACAAAGCTTGCCGATTGTTAATCATATCATTAAATCAATCACCAATTATTTTGAAAATTAATTTGAAATGTAAAAATCTATTTTCGTATAACAAAAAACATAAACGCTCGGGCAATCACCGTAAACGAAACCAAGAACTTCACGTTTACTTAAGAAACAGTATTTAAATGATTCTCTGTACTTCCTTGTAAAATAAACGTTACTTACTGCGTAGCTTTCTTGGTCCATGTGAATAAATACTTTGAAGATATAAACAGCATAATTGGCAATAAAGGAAGTAAGAAACGGGCCTCTTTATGAGACAAACAACTGAAAAATGAATAGAAAAATGTACGCACAATTTTTCATAATCAAACATTGTATTACCTGAGAACAAAAATCGAAAACATACTGGCTTGAAGCAATGCCACTTCATTCGGGTAGTTTTGCTTGTTTTTTAAAATCACATAAACTGCCATCAAAAAGGGCAGTATTTGTATTCCCAAAACTGTGACTATACCAGAAGTGAGGTACCAATGCCATGGATGAGTACCGTATAAGACACCAATGTTTGAAAAAACGTTCACTTTTGCGAATTTGTATGCTGTTATTATTAAAGAACCATGGCAGTAGGAATCCAAGGCAACGGAACCTACGAGCACAGGCAATCTGGAAGGAGTAAAAAATTGTTAAAAGGTTACCTAAGAATAAATAGTACTTAGTCGTACCCTCTCCAAATATAGTTCATAAATATTGAGTAAAAATCGAGGGTCTTTAACGTTCTAATGTGATGCCAACATAAAGGCAGCCATATTATAGCACTAGTTGGCCTGATCACAAATAGTATTGTAACAATCGTAATAAACTTGAAGTGGTCATCTAAAATACATAACAAATCCTTCATGTTTATGTTGTTAAATATAACACAAAACTCACCAACTTTGCGGCCAGCCCAAGGATACTGAGACAATGCAATAGTCGTTAGACTAGCCTCAAAAGTATTAATGAGCGTTCTGGAACACGTATAGTACCAAAACCAGGAAGTAGATATGGAAATCAAAGACCAATGTGTTCTACCAGACCATCTGTAAAAACACAGATCCGAATAGGCACTCAATAGTGCTTGAGCAATCCTAGGAATATATATCTAAAACAAGAATCTAAGTTAACCCGGCATTAATTGCTAGAACGATTTGGATATTAGATGCGAGATAGCAATTTGCTCACAGCATCCAAAACCAGGTTTTTATAAAATAATCAGATATTTAGACATAAATTAAACATTATTTAATTAAATTCGTTATTCCACAATCGCCCATTAGGCAAAAGATAAGTCTCCCAGGGCCTAAAGGTTCCTTTCTACGAATTGCTTCGTTGGGTTTCGGACATCTGATAGCAGATCAATATTGGCCACTTCTTGAGCAAGAAAACCATTCATTAAAGGAAAACCATGTTAATTTCTGTTCTCAGAATTGCATCTGTCAACTTACTATTTCATGCTTAATCAGTTGCAAATTTACTGCAACTTTTCTAATAGTTTACAAGTGATAGTTCTACAAAAATGAGCAGTAAATTCAATCAATGCAAGGGCGTTGGCGTAAAATGTGGGATAAACTTTTTATGACTAGATTGAAGAAACCTTTTGTGGGTGATTCTTCAATTTAATCGGAAAACGAAAATATGAGGAAATTGTGCAACAAAAAAGGGTGAAAGAAGTTTTTTGCTTTTTTTGCAAAAAAATGTGGTTCTTAAAAATGCGAACTACGTACGCAATGGTCGAATGCGTTTGTTATAAGCTTATAGAGTTTATTAGTAGGAAATAGCTTCATTACGTCTAAACAGTTAGAGATTGGCAAAAAATAAAAATATGTACTATGATTTCTTAATTTCGCGATCTGCATATGGACACTAACGCTAATACATCGAAACCCACAAAAAATACAAATAATCGTACATTACTATATGCTGTTAACAGATACCAAAAAATAAAAATACAGAAACAAACAACAGATAAACATTTAAAAAAACATTTATTGGCAGTTTTTGTGTGCTCCGTACCAATTATTAAATTGGTTTACGACTTGAGGGCATTAGGGAATCGATATGATAAAATTATTTTCAAGCACATAAAAGTATCACATAAAAGCGCTACCGACATCAAATTTAATTTTCATGACATAATCTATAAATTCAGCTACAGCTGCTTCTATCACGGCAAAAAATCGCCTTATGTGGTCAACATTTTACTAAGAAACGAAAAAATAATAATACGGTTTTAACTGGTTAAGAAAAAATGGATATAAAGCTATTATTAAGAAGTAAGTAAATGTAGACAAAAGTTCGGGAATGATTGTTAATTTGGAGGATGTATTCAGGCAGTATGAAGAATTATTGTCCAATATTTTCCCCAAAGGAAAGTTATCTGTCGCAAATCTGGAGGGCTGATTTTTCCTTCGGCCCTACACTTGCAGAACGTTACTCTACCATGCGAAATGCAAACGCATTTAGACAGACTAGACAAGGACACTCCACATTCCACTATGTTCTATAAAAAACTGCGTTTTTTTATGAATGTGAGCTAAATACCCATATAGCGACTAATGCCGGCTTAAATGGATTTATATGGTGTTCTGAACTTACCACAGCCCATTGACTATCCCAGGCAAACAGTTTCAAGACTTTATATAAAAAACTAAATATCATTGGGTATGCATAGCTTCGAATTCCCTCCTTCCATTCCCAGGTCAAATACCCATATCCGAACGCGAATTTGTGGGCTACTTCTAGGGATTGATAATATTCATCAGGTACGAAAAATGTTTGTACTAGGAACACTGCAGACAGTCGAATTAATACGAATAGGTAAAATATACTGCAATAAGCCCATAGTTTTTTAGTAAAACATCCCAAAATAGATAAACTCATACTAGACACTATAAAATTACACTTAAAAAAATACTTTTATGTTATCCACGACACAGTTTCATAAAAGCAATTAGAAGCCCTGAAGATGCACTATTCTTACATAATTAGGGAGAAACCACTATTTATAAGTTTAAAAATACTGAAAAATGAACAGGACTTTAAGACTTTTAACGACATTTGGGGGGTTATGGTGGGTATATTACGAATGTGACATGTGAGGTTAAAAACTTGGTGCAAAGTCAGTCTATCGAATAGTTGAGGAGACCCGAGGCGGGCGCTGACGTCACCATTTAGTTTTCTAAACAATTATTAACTAATTATTACTTATTATTAATAATAAACTAAATTTCATGTTGGCAAGTAAGACGAACAGTTCTTAAACAAAATTTATAAATATGTATTGCAAATGTAAGTTAAATCGCAAATGCATTTCAATAAAACACAAGTCTAGTTTTAAATAAGTATATTAATCAACAATAATTCATTCTCAAAGAGTATTAAAAAGTTAAAGGCTTTAATTCTGTATTCAATTGGTACTATGCTAAAAAAATATATATGCAATATAACATTAATATTAAAACGTATTTTGCCAAAATTAAAAATATAATAATAAACCAAAATAGAATCATGTATAAAAATAAACAAAATGTATCACTTCGAATTGCTAGTCATTCACAATAATTTTTCAGAATTATATATCTATATAAAGTTAATTTATAAACGGCTCTTAATAAGATTGGTTAGTATTAATACTGAATATGTATAATTGGAAAAAAGAAAACTTAAGAATATAACATTATTAATGTAGACCTATATCACTTCAAGTGGTTATTCGTTGTATTTCTTTAAATGCCTGCATTCGATTGAAGTAATCAATTTTATAACTAAAGCATGTTTACTTAAATACATATGAATGTATATAATATTGACAATTTAAATATGTAGACAATTGAAAATTAAATATTCCATATGCAGGGTGATGCACAATTAGGAGGCAAACTGTTATGGATTTGTTTCGAAAAAAATTACAGTAATTAGACACTTTATTTGTGTACTTTATCGATTTACGCGTAACTTTGATAAAATTCCTACTTAAAAACACTGATATATACTTGAATATAACCGAAGTGTTGATTCTGAGTCATTTGCAAATTAATAATTTTCATTGTGCCGACATGGAACACCCAGTATTTTAACGCATTTTCGGACTTAACTGATATCGTTTAACATTATTTTGGGTTTTAGAAGTGATCTTTAATTAGGTTTGCGCTCCTGCCCATGACGTATGAGAAATATTCAAATGTAATAAAACCAGAGTACAGTGAACAATATCAGGCACCTTAAATGGCTAGTCGTTGTTTCTTTGTAGCTTCTCAGGATTTGAATAGGCGAGCCTTGAAAAATCGCGCACTACATCATTGAACGTATCATCGCCAGATACCCCAGATTCAGTATCTTTCATCTCTTCATTAAGCCGTCCGAGCCGAAGTCTTTAATAGTTTCAAATCAGTTTGGGAATATCAAACAAGCGATCACAAATATACTCACAGAGTGACTATGTCAGCATGTTCTTTCTGCTCGGCCATAGATAAAGGCACTTTACCTTCTTCGTCTTCCAGATGCTGGTCAGCTCGGTATTTTAAAAAGAGGCATACTTGAGCAGTATGACCCTCCCTAGTAGCTAAATGCAACGGAGTCCGACCGTTCTGATCTTGAATGTTTATTTTTGCACCATTAAGCAACAAGTAGGCGCAAGCCATGACAGAGCCCTAAAGCATACAAAAATCAATCCGTATTTCATATAAAATAGTTGGAGGCAAAAAATATAAAGGGTGTCCCTTAAGCAGTCTAGCCATTTGCCTTATGTCTATTGTCCCCTTCATATTTTCACATTTGTGTTAAGTTCGTTTAGTTTTTCTTTTCGTTCTATGTCCTGCGTGTGTATGTACATTTCTCTTTTGAGTTTAATCAGTCTGAGTCTGAATTTGGATAAGATATGTTAGTAGAAGGTGTTCTTTAAGCAAGTCCCTTTCTGAGACCCCAGTTAATTTGCAAGAATTGTTTACATATAGAACATTGTTTACTATATTTGTCAGGTTGGTGTGGAGTTAAAATGGACAATTACTTACCAATTTATTTACGAAAAAACGTATTACTCACTTTGCAAAGCTCAAAAGAAGGGGCCAAATAAATTCGCAATTTGAAGCAAAACTCGTTAAATCGGTTGATTTAACTCAACATCAACAAACATAATACAACAAAGTAAATAACTTACGCTTAATACAGCGGCATGTAGTGGATGCCTGTTCTTATCATTGGGATTCGCCCAATTCTTTTCAGCTCCCAAAGCCAACGCTTGACACATCACAGGCAGATTATGGGCTGCCGACGCCTTGTAAAGCAGCAAGTTTGAGTGTAGATTCAATATATCTTCTTCCCCTGAAATAGTAAATTGTCTGCTAATCCAACTCTCCATTACATTTTAATTAAAGCTTACCAACGTAAGCCGCTTCGTCGCCTTCGGTGCTTTCCTCATCGCTGTTAGTGTCGATAATATCATTGGAAGGCGTTACATCTAAGTCGTTGCCAAACAGCCAAACTTCACTTGGAGCTGGGTTACTCTGCTCGCTAGTGTCTGCGTTGTTTCCATCATCATTTTCAACTACATCAGGCAAGGGTTCTCCGCATGATTTCTTCTTTTTTGAAATATCCTTTGCATTCGCAGTGGTTGACATTCTACGGAATTTCTTCACTCCCCATTTACGCACCTCCAGAGTGCTAGCTTTATCTATCTCAGCTGTTGTCTGGTTGGAGAGTTCATCTTTGAAATCAGATATATTCTTTACGAACTTCTTCTCAACGTACTTAGTCCTAATCCATTCTTCCCGAATTGTTCTGCAAACCATAAACTAACTATGATATATCACTAATATGGAAAGCACCATCTAATCGACCAGTTTCAACACATATCGGATATTTACGCATTAACAATAAAGGCACTTTTACAATTATTACATACCCCGTACAATGTTCCGAAGCCCTTTTGACACCATCAGGGACTTTCGCCTCATAAATTCGATTAACCACATTATTACCCAGCTCTGCCATCACTTTGATAACTTCTGGTTCCCAGTCATCTAGAGTTAGTGACCGCACTTTGCTATAGTGCACTCCTAGACTTCTATGTACTCCCGAACACTCTGCAAATCGCTTAATTTTGAATTTTTTCTTAAAATGAGCACTGATGTTGTTTACCGATGCATAATAAAATCCCTAAATTGATGCTTGCCCATTTAGGGTTTGGACATTTACAATCGGCACAAGAATTGTTTCCCGGAATTTTTAAAATGTGCTCCATCATCCTGATATGATTAAAAAATATTATAATGAAAACAAAACGACACAAAAAGAAACGACCTACCTTAGTTTTTGCGCTTTGCTAGTATTGTTATTATTATTGAGCCCCGATACACCCGCAGCGCTATTCATATGGCCCGTTAGTTCCGCACGTTTATCGCCTGGAGATTCCATACTTTGTACACGTTGAATTGCAGCCCCAATGCCTTTTTGGAGAGCCTCGATCCATAAGTGATACATTTCTTCTGAATCAGCTTGCAAAATATGACTTCTAGTAAAACCCAGAATAATTCAATAGCATTCACATTAAGGCGGAATTGAGCCGTTCACAAATCGAGTCATTCCGCTTTTTAAATAAAAAAATTGAAAAATTCCATAAAATAAGGTGCATTTTTTTAATGTCCTTTACAAAATTCATTAAAATAAATATGGTAAAATAAACGACTTTTATATAACCGTATAGAAGTAGATTTAAGTAATTAACTCAATATGCTGCAAAGGGCTCAATAGCTAATAAAACATAGCAAACTTCCACATGAACTATATTTTTGCGCTGTTAATTTCCGTTCTAAATAAAAATCTCAAATCATCTAAATTATAATTTTAATAAACAGAAGATAGCAATGAAATAAATAAAATCACTTACTTAGAAGGAGAGACAACTTCGAAGCAAAATCTCCGCTCGCCTTCATTAAAAGGTTTAACGGTGCAAATTCTAAGATCGTCCTCCATAACAGTGTCACGTTCTTCTCCAGATCTACGTCTGTATGAAACACAAACAACTTTATGAGTGTCACCGTTATTTGCAATTTTCGTGCATTTTTACCTGTATACTAATTTATTGTCAAACAAGTAAAACCATCTACGATTCCAAGTCTTAAAAGCATTGGATGTTCTTTTGAAAAGGTATCCCTCCAATTTTGGAGATTTGCTATCACCATTGCCGATAGCGGAGGTGATTTCCGGTATTGACACTAAAGCATGAGAGTTTTCCACGTCTTTTTCGATATCGTGTGTCTCATCCCGCATATTTGCTATCTACAATAAATATCAATCGGTTACATTCATTTCCTTCAATAATTCAGAACATGTTCTGATAAGGTTATAAGTTATTTAAAATAGTTGTTAATATGCATGAACAGATAATCAAAGTTGATACTCGCCTCATTTGCCAAAGATTTAAAAAATGGTTGTAGATCGTGACACAAATCTCCACCTTCATGATAATATACAGTACAAGCATGCATATAGGACAACAGCTAGAAATAAAATGATCTATCAAAAAATTCCTAGAAACTGGTAGTTTTTGGGGCTTTTAATCCGTCGTAGACTAGAATTTTTCCTGACGTTTCGCAAGCTCGGCTGGCTTGCATCTTCAGAGTGTAAGCTTTCGAGCAAACCACGTCTGCTGATGCCACTCGTACTTGTAAACCGTTAGGAAGAAATTTCATTTCACGACCGCCCAAAAACCCGAAAAACTGATCCGTTTCTACAAAATAAACGCCAAACTTGTTCCTTTGCTTTAGAGCAAATGGAATATTTATTTTGTTTTGAGAATGCTATAAAAGGGTCTTCATTAGAAACATATCGTCGCAAAATTATCATAAAAACTCTAGATTATTATTATTTTTGTTCAACTTTTCTAATATCTATAAATTTCAGAAATAGCAATTGCTGCACAATTTAACTCAATTTTTAGTAGACAAATTTGAGACTTTTTTATTGAAGATTCAGGTATTTTTATTAAACTTCTTACATTAAATAAAACCGTACCTGTAGATTTAATAGAGCACTATTAAAATAAAACAGCCAATCGAATTTTAACGTAAGTGATTACAGCACAATGAGTTATTAATTAATGAAATGCATGTGAAAAGAGCCTAAATTATTACTCAACCATATATGAAAAACCAAACATGTTAATAACAATTGAGAGGACTTACCGTGCTTAAAATTTCATGTCGTTTCTTACTCTGCAAAACATAAATTCCATTTACGTAGTTTAGAGCCAGATGGCCAAAACAAGATTTGATAGCGATTAAAATGTTCTGCACTTCCTCAACTTCTTGAGTTTTACTTCGTGGCACATGGGAGTTTCTAAGAAGGATATTGTCATATTCGCCTGATATTTTGTCAAAGTGATGCTTATAGTCTCTTACAGCCTTAATGTCTCTAAAAAATGTTTTAAAACGTAGTGGTGTCAATAAAGCGATAAATTCATAATTTCCACTTAATAAAAGTATGTTACTTACTTTTTTATAAAACCAGATATATTTTTAAGAAAAATCCTTGACACTTGATCCAATAAGGTCGTATGAAATTTATTCATTTCCTGTAGACTATGTATTAGTTTGTTTAGGGCACTTAACACATCTGGATCTTCTTTAAATTGGACACTTAAGTCCCACAGACTATTGGCAAACAAACTGAAAAATACGCATACAGTATACTAGTAAGACGTGATGGCCTGATTTGAACCAGTTTTTATTTCTTATTTGTAAGATTTACACTGATAGTAAAAAAATAAGATCGCCCTTCAGTTAAACGAATTGCTCAAAATGATTTCTTTTTACCCAAAGTTATAGCGGCTCATACGGACGTTTCAAATTTATTTTCAGTAATACAGAGTGGGTGTGCAAGTGCGGTTTTCTCGTAGCATAATTCGAGCACATACATGTTTTTAAGGCTTAGACAAAGTACTGCATCAACTTGTCTTAGAAACACAGGAATTTTAAATGCCCTTTAATTAATGAAAATCAAACACTTTTAGCCAGGAAGTTTCACAGGTAGAGTAGTTAAAGTATTGGAGCGTGAGTGATACTAGTATGAAGTAGAACGCCAATAGAAGGTTTTCTCCATATTTTTAAATAAAACCAGAAATATTTTATACGTTTATAAGGTAATCCCAAGTCTTACTAAGCATTTGATTACGCAATCCTACATATCAACAAAGTAACTTATTTATTTCTTTTTATTTATTTTCAGTCACTTACAGTGAGACCATGTGTAACTGCACTTCTACTCTAATTTTTGAATCTGTTCAGAATAACAGATAAATCACAGATCCCAAAATATAAACTGTGAGTACTTAAATAACTTTGTTGTACTCAGATTATTAACAATACGTATTATGTACAAGATTCAAATAGTGTAGAATAGAAAAATAAATACAGTACATATAGAAAATCACAATTGTATCATTCTTTTAATAAATATATATTAAAATATATTGTGTCTGATCATCAAAAAAATGGTTTCCCACATTACTGAAAATTATTTTGAAACGTGACCCTTTCTAGTGCCTAAAACCTACGTAAAAATAATTTTTGAGCAACCTGTAATTGGCATTATGACCATAAAAGTTCAAACTCAGTAGCTGACAAACTGCTCACACAAATAGAATTAGATAAGCTTTGCATATATTTTTTCAGATCACATAATTGATTATTGGTGGATTTACACAGAACTTTAATTAATATAGAATTTACAGAATCTAATATTTGACTTTAAGAAATAATGTGTTGGGTATTTAACTTTGCATTTTCACTTGCATCATGTGATGGTATTAAAATGATTAATGATCATTGAAATACACAGCACAATCTTTAAGATTAAAATTACATTCTATACAAACCCATCATAAAAATAAACAAACAAACTTATACAAATTACTTAACTAAATATTGATTTGATTGATTAGTTAGTCCACATAGTTTCTAACCCTCGCCACATCATACCTTTGTTGTCCAACATAAGTTTTGCCAGCCTCGACCATACTAGAGCATATCTTTAGAGCTTTTTCCAGTCGCTGTTCTAACTGATCGATGTTTTGCTCTTCCTGATCCAACAGAGCCCTGTAAACAAAAATGTAAAATAATCAATTTATACAGTCTAAAAACATACATAATATTTACTAAACAATGCTATGACATATTTAGGAAAATTATAGTTTTTTGAGCAATTACCTAAATTTGGGTGAGTCCCTAAGGCACTCTTGCAGTTCCATCTTCACTCTCATAATGCTAATGGAGTTGTGGCAATTGATGAATTAGGTAAACTGGAGCAATTTAAAGCATGTAAATTAATGACAAACGGAGCAAACAGTTATATTAATTTTTCTTAACAAAGCCATACACATAGGTAAACAAATGGAAACATATAAACATAACCTAACGTTTTAATGTGAGCTTGAGTCATAGCTGAGCGCGTTATGAAATTTACTCCAATCAAATTATTTTATTGGAAAACATTTAAATGTAGGGATTATGGGACCTATCGATTGACAATAATTAAATGGAAGTTACAATTTCATTTGTTCTCCAATAATGGAGAAAATTTAATGAAAATTCTTTTTAAGAGTCTGTACTTCCATATGACCTCTATTTCTCCTTGGCAAGGTCAAAAAAGTCAAAGTAATTTTGACAACGAGTTAGAGCAGGATCTCCTGCAAATTGGCTCATCTTGACAACTTGCTCACGTGATCAACAGCGGTTTTCTTACGCACAGCTCACGTGACCCTTTTATTTCCGAGGTGCAAGGTTTATAAACGGAGCAGGAAAATTTTCAAGGTTCATTCACTCTCCGGTAACTTAACTCAGAGGAGTGAAAGTGATAATTTGCCTCAGCACCTGAGCAAGATATTAAGTGAAAAATTCACTTTTCGCCTTTAAAAAATCGTGTTTACTTTGCATTCAAGTATCTACAAACTTACTCAGGTATGTAAAAAGTATTGCCAAATTAAAAATGTGTGATTTGCCACCTAGTCTTCCTGTTACTCAATATTGCGTTACCTTTTCTACCTTTATAGCATATATAAAACGCGTTTACATACCACTAGTTAGCAAGTAAATGAAGAAAAATCCAACTTACTAGTCAATTATACGATTCATTCGTATATTTTAGCTTTTTGTCAAGAGCCGGTTAGTTACTTACCTAAGGTGTACGTGTACATATATTGATATATCCGGGATGCTCCTAAATATCATATACATGCGACGAAAGGATGTAATTTTTAGCCTGATTCATAATTACGACTTCAAAACAAACAAGACCTCCAAATTTTGTATTATCGATCTACAGGGCGGTGATATTTCAAGACTGTTGTTTTTTCTATATAGTTATTGCAGTGTTCCAGTGATTGCAGAGTACACATTTATATTATGATCCACTAGAAAATTGAGGGTGTATGATATTTATTTTTACGGATAATTAATACCCCATTTGTTCCCTCAAAGGTTGGCTAGGCTACGCTTGTAGGTTTAAATAAAAGTTCGTTAATAAAACCTTTAAAAAAAAAATTTTAAAACATTTTTTGCCTTGATATTAACAAATTTGCATCAAATTAGATGTGCAACATGATACTTATACATACATATACTAAATGTACAAACGCATATTTAGCTTGAGGAGAGTTAGCTGATGTGTGCCTACCTATAAAGTGTGTACGACAAAAATAATTCAAAGCTGTATAGGTGACTGATTGGTTCAAACTGTAAACGTATAATGTAATAGCAAAGTTTTTCACATTTATAAGAGCATTCGAGTAACAATATTTACTCAGTAATCGTTCAGTATAAAAGTTACCTTGTATTTGATGAAGTTATTTTTCAAATTCACTTGCTTTCCACTTTTTCGCACATGTTCAGCACTTTCTAAGTAAATGTGAAAATACTATTTTAATTCAATTTTAGCAGAGAAATAATAATAAACATATTATTTTTGTCAAAAATTAGTAAATTCAGAAGTTCAATGTAGCGTATAAAGTGCGGTTGTCATTTGTTGTCAAAAGTAAAACTTGAAGGCGTACAGTCGGCGGCAGTATTCGGGAGTTTGAAAGTCCAAACGCCCCCTGGTGGCTAAAATTATAACTACCAGTACTTAAGTAATTTGACTCTTGTTTTGTTGATATTGGTGGTGACATAAGTCTGACAAGTCTCAACTGTCACTCGACAACGAGTAATTTGACGATTTGCAGCGCCACCTTCGGTAGTTAAACTCGCGAATACCCAGACTGCACGAATGGGCGTGGTTAACCCGCTGTAAGAATAAATATGTGATGTTATGTATGTATTATAATTAGAATTATCAGCATGTAAATTGATAGTAGATCAATAGCAATAGTTTAGTCATTATAATGTGATTTAAGTCAACATTTAAATACCTATTTTTCATTATCTATGGTTTCCAATTAAAACTTCTTCAATTCGAGCTATACCGTGATATGTTTCCGCAAATAAGCGACGCACATATGAACACATAAAAATATATTATTCAATTACAAATCATCTAACGTTGATAACTTAAATTTTAATGTAGTAAAGCCCAAATAATGGCTCCAGGAAGCAGATTGCCACTTCCTTTCTTCTTGCTGCGAAGTTTGAATAGAGACCAATTTTCAATCACTCTATACGCAAATCAGAAACTGTGCTTAAAAAATATTATTTGTTTTCAGCTGCCAAAATGCCTATCAAGAGCATTCTCGCCCGCAACATTTTTGATTCCAGGGGAAATCCCACTGTAGAAGTCGATCTTGTTACAGACCTTGGTTTATTCCGCGCAGCTGTACCTTCAGGTGCAAGCACAGGTAAAATGTCTTCATATTTTATATTTTATTTATTAAATATACAGAGTGTTACAAATTTGAGGCGTTAGCACTGGGATCTTGTAAACTGAAAGTGATACAAAGTCGGTTAAATTAAGTGCATAGTTGTGCAATTTAATGCTGAACCAAATGGAATTGTAAAAGTTGGGTAATTCCTACTACTTCTAATGATATTCAAGTTTTTCTAGCCTTATTTGGGTACATATTTTGAAATAATTGACACATTATTAGAACACGAAATTTAATTATTTAAATGGGAAAGTAAAAATGTGTTCTAATAATGTGGGGATTGTTTCAAAATATCTCTTCAGATGAGCTCAGAAAAAAATAATTCGAGGAAACTTCGTTTTTCTCCGAATATTTCCGGAAGTATCGGGAATTTTTCAAATTTTATTTTATATATTTATTTAAAAAACACACACATATTAAAATTCGTAACTTTTCCCTACTTTAACCGACCTCGTATCTATTATCTATCACGGTTTATGAGATTCCAATTCTAACACCCTGTATGTTTCGTCTTATGAATCAACGGTTATGCTGACGTTGTAAGTATTGTACTGAAACAGGAGCAAAAGTTCTAAATAACCCAGCGATGTTGGTTTTAATGTATTTACTAAAGTTTTATGGTCCCTTTTTGTAGTTTTCTAACTTCTATTACCGAACAAGTAAATTTGTTTCTATTTCTCATGCATTCTGTTCAAATTTACGTAATTTTCACTTCACGGACGCACAGCGTAGGAAATTATTTTCGGTTTAACGCACACTGTGAAGGTTACTATCTAGGAAAAAACCTTGAGGTAACTTCCAATACACAAATGTTTTACAATTCGTTTTTTTGAGTATTTTGCTTCAAAATTGAAGATTGCAATAATGGTAATGCAATATTAAAAGACGACAAGAACGTTTTGAAAAACACATTCGCAATTTTCTCAAGAAATATGAATCAACCATGAATGCTGAATTTGCTCAGTAATGATTTAATAGATAAAACAGTTATAAGTCAGTCTAGTAAATAATTACCCGATGTTGAAAGAATTGGTCTTACTCAAGGTTTAAATGTTTTTTAAATACGATTACACAAAGAAAAATCCAAAACTTTTCTCAATTCATAGAAGTAGTAGTAGTGTTACGAAATAGCAACTAATAATTTTCCAGAACACAAGGTCAATGTTCGAATTAGATCTGAATTACTTTTACAGCGCGCTTAAAATTAAATCTTAATTAATTAAAACTTTAATTCAATAAATCAAGTCATTACAACTTTTACAAAAAGATAATATAAAATTATTATTATTAAGCGTTAAGCAACCCTAAATGCTTCAGCAAAATACCAAAATAAAACACTATAAAAACCATTATTTGTTTTTCAAATTATGGTCCTACTTCAATACCTTCAAATAGTCATTTAATGAAATAAAAATTCCTTACAATTTGTACATTTTTAAGGAATTTATGAGGCTTTGGAGTTGCGTGACAACGATAAGTCCCGCTACCATGGCAAAAGCGTTCAGAAAGCTATTGATAATGTGAATAAGAGCATCGCCCCTGAACTGTTGAAAGCTGGCCTGGAAGTAACTCAGCAAACTGAAATTGATGAGTTTTTAATTAAACTCGATGGAACTGAAAACAAGTCGAAATTCGGAGCCAATGCCATCTTAGGTAAAGCTCTTATTTGCTAATTTATAACAGTTTTGTTAATAACACTTTTAAATTGTTTAGGTGTATCATTGGCTGTATGCAAGGCTGGAGCTGCGAAAAAGGGAATTCCTCTATACAAGCACATCGCTGAACTCGCAGGAAACAAAGACATTATTTTACCAGTTCCTGCTTTCAATGTGATTAATGGAGGTTCACACGCTGGTAACAAACTGGCTATGCAGGTCAGATTGACTCAGAATCTTCAAAGCCTTGCCGAATTACTTATATCGATACTTTCCAGGAATTTATGATTTTGCCTACCGGCGCCGCCAACTTTACTGAAGCCATGAGAATTGGTACTGAAGTTTACCATCATCTGAAGAAAGTTATTAATAACAAATTTGGATTGGACGCCACTGCTGTTGGAGACGAAGGTAGATCAATCGAGTATTCTAATGTTAATTGAAAAAAATACGTTTCATTATATAGGTGGCTTTGCTCCAAATATTTTGAACAACAAGGAAGCTTTGGATCTGATTAATGATGCCATCGCTAAGGCCGGTTACACTGGCAAAGTTGAGATTGGAATGGATGTTGCTGCTTCCGAATTTTACAGAGATGGTATGTTAATGCGGAACGGTTAAAACTTCAGGCTGGTTTTTATTGTTGTTCATCTGTAGGTCAGTATGATTTGGACTTCAAAAATCCAGCATCTGACAAAAGCAAGTGGTTATCGCCCGAAAAACTCCAAGCCCTTTACCAAGATTTCATCAAAGATTTTCCCATCGTTTCCATTGAAGATCCCTTTGACCAGGATGACTGGAATGCTTGGACTTCCATCACTGCCGCTACAAACATCCAGGTAAGATTCATTAAGCCAATTATAATTTGAACTTTCACAACTTATTTTCTTTAGATTGTTGGCGATGACTTAACGGTAACCAATCCAAAACGCATTCAAACTGCCGTGGAGAAAAAAGCCTGCAACTGCCTGTTGCTGAAAGTGAACCAGATTGGTAGTGTGACTGAATCTATCAGAGCACATTTGTTGGCCAAGCAGAATGGTTGGGGCACAATGGTGTCGCATAGGTATGTATACAGAGTGTTTGGTAAGTAGATGCAGTCCTTGTAGGAGGTGATGGTGCACTTTTGGATGTATTTCTTTAATAGACCATATTCCGACAACTCTTAGTCTTTGATCCACAGGTTGTCAATTAAGTATTAATTTAAAAAACGATATTTTTTGATATTGCGGAAACTCCTTGGAATATTTCAATAAAATTTTGCAGACGTAGGCACTTCGCATCGCAAAACATGTTTAATGATAAAAAATTTGTTTTTACCTTCTCCAGTGCCGTTAGCACAGGTTCGTCTGTAGATAATATTAAATAAACAAATGTTACGCCACTGATTGATAGTTTGGAAAAAAAGTCAAGAAACTTTTTCTCTTCCGAATTGAACAGGAATTTGAATCATAAGGTTTATTGCTTAAAAAATCAGTTGCGTAACATTTGTTTTATTTAAAATTATCTACAGTCATGCTTGTGCTCACTCCACTGGAAAAGCTAGAAACAACATTTGCATCACAACACATGTATTGTTGTTAAGAGCCTAAGCCTGTAAAATTTCGTTTAAATATTCCAAGCGGTTTTCGCATTAATAATAAGTAACGTTTTTTTTTTATTAAAACTTTATCACCCTCTAGATCGGGAACTAAGCGTTTTTGGAACACGATATATTAACGAAATATATCCAAACTTATTTGCACTATCACCCCTGCAAGAAATGCATCTACTTACTAAACACCCTGTATTATAGATATGAACTAAACCGTAAATTTAAAATCACTGTTATACGTTTGAATGTGATTTATTTAAAACTGGGTTTGTGATTGAACTCTCCCCTTGCTTAATATCGGAAATCTGAAGCAGCGGACTAGTGATTTAAATTAAATTTGTAATTCAGACAGTTTTAATGAGTAAGACGTATTTAGGTATAAATTGCCTCTAAAGTAACGTGCCTTCAGAATTGAATGATATTATGGGAGGTTTGCATTCGATTTGCTCGAATTTATATTCGAGGTACTTGTTTTGTAAGATAATTTGCTATACACAACTTGCTTTTTGCAAAAAATTATCAAAAATCATATGAAATCATTATGACTATGGCTTGCTATTTAATACAACTGCCAAATATTCGCGAATAAATTAGTTATTATTTTATTAGCAAGTTGTAGGTGATTTAAGGTAAAACCATCCAGTATTTGTCCATTTGTTTACGTACGAAAAAATAATCTGAAGGAAATTCCTCAACGCTTATGAAAATTAGTTAGATTTGACCGAGTTACTATCAGTTGTTCTTTGGATAAATTCACTGTTGCGTATGATCAACTACTAAGAAAGATATTAATTTTTTTTCGTAGGTCCGGCGAAACTGAAGATACATTCATCGCCGATCTCGTCGTTGGTCTATCCACAGGTCAAATAAAAACTGGAGCTCCTTGTAGATCGGAGAGATTGGCCAAATACAACCAGATTTTGCGCATTGAAGAAGAGTTAGGCGCTGCCGCCAAATACGCTGGAAAGTCCTTTAGGAAGCCACAATAAACTGATCAAATTCATTGATCATAAGCTTGGCAATAGTTTGATACCATGCAGAAACCCCATTCCACATGCATTGCGAATTTACTCCTACGTATCAAACTATTTCCCACAAATCGCATATGATTGGGATAATTGTTTCCAAATAAGTGGATTAGATGTTTCTCTATGATCTATGTGAGCGATAAGTAGGGTGTACTAGTTCCAGCATATTGGAGTAACTTATTTATTAATAAATGATTAGTAACCAGAGTAAATGTTCGTTAATTGTCTCAGAATGATCAACATGGCGAGGCTTGAACGGTTAAGATATTTTCTTTTGGGAGCTGGATTGAAAAAAACTATTCACACCAATTTACATTTTATTGCATGATTAATGAGACAATTATGATTACGTAGAAATTCCCATTACATGCATAAAAACTACCCAAATTGGCTCTTGAAGACTCTAAAATAATTAAAATCTATGTTGTCGCTTTCGAGTGTACAATTCATTAGTGGTCGTAATTTTCAGGGGGCTTTTGTGCATAATTTTCCGACTCAGTCTGCGCTTATCAAACCCAGGTCTATCTGGATTCCTCGCAGTCCTCGTTGTGGATGAGTGCGAAGAACTGCTGTCCCCATCTGACTCTTCTGAGTCAGAGTCACTTCCGCTGCTGCTACCGGAACTATCATTGCTAGAGCTATTTGATTCGTCTGATTCACTTTTGCTGGTGCTCTTTCCACTTGGGCTAGATTTGGCAGACACTTTGGACCAAACTGTTGACGCAACCGTGGGCTTCTTCGGGGTTCTCACCACTACCGACACTTTACTTCTCGGCTTTTCACTACTACGACTTTTCCGCCGTCTTCGCCCCTGCAGTACTGGTTTACTAGAATGCATTCTATCGCTATGCATAGTTCTTTCTGGAGTTCTCCTTCTGCTTGATCTATGACTCTTATGTCCATCGATGACTTCGCTGGCAGGCTTAATCAATACGGATCGATGCCTACCGCTAGATTCCCTATCTCTGCTCCTGAGCTCTATTCTGTCTTTGAGCAAATCCCTTCTTTCATTAATCATATCTCTTCTATCAGTGATAAACTCTCTTCTATCACTCATCAAGTCTCTTCTGGCGTCAACCAATGCGTTTCGATCATCAGGATATAGGTAGTCTAAATGCTCAAAGGGGCTGCGGTCCACAGCAAACACCATCCGTTTGTTTCTGTTCTTTAATTTGGTTCCCAAATCAACATTATGATCAATGTCTTTTTTCGAGATCAACTTGCTGTTTGTGTGGCCTAATATATCTCTCAAATCTCGCTCTCGTTCCCTTTTATCTATTTGGTCTTTTTGGTTCTGGATTTTCATTAGTATTCGCCTACGCTTCTGATTTTCCTCTTCCTCGTCAGCATACATTTTCATTCTAGGCACTTTGGTGCGCTTTTTTTCAGACTCATCATCAGCGTGTAAGCTGTTCGCAGGTTTTGAATTTTTTTCAATGACTTTCCTTTTTGTCCCCAGTCGCGATAAAAGTTTTGAACTCTTGACCTCCACTACTTCATCATCGTCATCAGACAACTGATAAACTACTGGTTCCTTTTCTCGAAATTGAGAATCTTCATCCCAATTGCGTGCTAAAGATCCCCAAGGATTTTTACTGGGGGGAGCTACTAAATCTTTGTTGCGCTCGAAAATGGTCTTCAGTTCCTTCTTCTTTGATTCTGGAATAAAGTTCTTCTGGCTTGTTAAGCGTTTGTAATATTTACTGCATTTCTCTGATTTAAACGGCAGCTTATCAGTAACTCTCCCAAATCGTACTAGCATGCATTTAGTTCTTGGATGAGCATTTGCCAAGCGCCAATATCCTGGGGGAATGGGAATCGTTATTTCCGATATGTCCACAGCGTTTTCTGGTTTAGGTTTTGGCAAAAAAACTTTGCCTAATTCATCTTGCATTTCGACATCGCGATTCTTTAACAAAATGCTTTGCCCTGTTTCCAACTCATCAATGTCATCTATAAAATCCTTCGGGAAAGTATCTCTCGGTTCTCTAGCAGGCATGCCGATGATCACTTTCGATTTGAAATGTAAGGCTCTGGCTGCTGACAGGCTATCCAGCCAAACGACATTACAACTGTTGGAATCCACCCATTCTATGCCTTCAGGGGAGTAACTGGCAAAATATTCTACTATATCCTCAACAGTCATGTCTTCTAATCCAAACAGATGGATAGACTTGAATTTCACTTCGCTTTCATTAGCGGTATTCACTCCGAGGCTGTCGTACAAATCTTGCAAGTCCTGATCAGTAAAACTGTGAATATCCTCCGGTTTTAATGCAAATCTTTTGGCACGTTCAGCAAGTTTTCCCTGCTCCTTTTCATCAAAGATATCTATCCCAGTTATGAAAGTTCCACTTCCACGCATACTGGAGGCCATCTGAAAAATGCAAAATCAAATAGTTTAAACATTTCAGTATATGATCGAAATAATAAATAAATGGTGGGTTACCCAAGATTAACGCGTAATAAAATATAATTAATTAATAACAAAAAATAATTGTTCCGTCGAAAAAGGCGGTTTATCTTTAAAATAATGTTTACATTATTGTATGCGATATTCAACTGAAGGATTTCTAGCTAGTTCGAAACGTGAAAAGGACTTGATTTCGTCACGTCAAATCGACGTGATTATCACGGTAAATATGATAAATCATCCGCTTTGAGCAAGTGGTGAATTCTTCAGTGTCGTGGAATAAAAACTACCAGAACTTTTTATTTGGTAGCTGTTTTTGGTAGCATTTTTGTGCTCTTTGTAAAATAAATACAAAACATATTTCTGTTTCCTTGCTATTTAACAATTTCAGACGTTAACTACAATTGTCGTAGTAAGCGATAATGGTTCTTTAATTACATTATTACCAAAAGCGACTTCGCTTACATTTATTGCCAAGCTTTTCTAATTATGAAATGCTCAAAAAAACATACTAAGTATTAGGATGGTTACCCTTTGGAAGAGTTTTCGTCCGAATTGCTTTTCTCAGAAACCGGCTGCAAACTTTTTGTAAAATTTGGCGCTTACATAGGAATAAATTTACAGTAAATTTAACTAAATATCATTCTCCCGATATGACTTAGCATATTTAAAAAGGCGTTTTTTATGTAAAAAATTGTTAAATAACAAGGAATCAGAAATAATTTTCGTGCAAAAACTATGAATTTTACAAGATATTACAAAGAGCACATAAATGTCCAAAAATAATCAGTACACCAATTTAAAAAAATCAGGTGATTTCAGGGCCCAAATAAAAAATTCTGGTAGTTTTTATATCAACACTCAGAATTCACCACTTGCCCAAAGCGGATGAATTCGGTTACTTCATCAAAATATAAATCTTACATCAGAACAAATTTACAGCGAGATTCATTAAAATTCTCCCAATATTTCAAAAAACATAATTATTTTGAAGAAATGTGGTCATATTTATTGTATTGATTAGAGCACAAGCATCCAGCCGAAATAATTTAAAATTATCTCCATCGGTTCAATTCTGCACAGTTTTTTTAAATTATTTTATCACAGCTACTGAAAATTCGAGCACACTTTCAAAGTAGTTACAGGTAATATCTGAACATTTATAAGACATAAAAAACCAAAATTCCTGTGTTATAAAATTTCGTACGATACTCAAAGTACGAATAACTTAAATAATTAAAATACATTGGAGCAACTGATTGCAACAACAATTAACATTGCTCCTGTTCGCAATAACTCCTCCAACTCGGAATAACTGGAAGAAATTAAAGATGAAACAGGTTGCAGGAAAGTTTAGAAGTTTATGATTGAAAATGATTTCAATGGTCGTCACTGATTTAAACGCTTTGTTCACAAAAATACGTTATATTGTTATACGAACTGTTTCGGGAAAGACAATTGAGCCTTAGAGCAAAATAGTTTTGACTAAAGGTTTCATGACTGGAGTATGCTACATTTGCTGTTCATATACAACCCACAGGTGTCTCAAATAATAAATATGATGAGATTTTTTGACTCCACCCTGGACCAAACGTGGCTAATTGGTTGAGACACGTAAAGTTAATTGAATACCCAAAATGTTTCAAACAGAAAACTGTTCAAATCCTTAAATAAAACATGCTACGAAAACGAATGAAAATGATAACACTCCCATTATTACACAAGCAAAATATGTGTAATCTAAAAAATACCCCTTGTTGAGGTGGGGACTAACGCTTTGATTCCTAGCCGTTCGATGACCTTAGAAAATAAACTCACCTTGCTTTCGGTTTAACAGCCTTTCTAAACTGGTCTAGAAGCAACCACAGCACAACAAATATTTGATAGAATACGAATTATTCCTGCAAGACTTAAAAACAATTTATCAATTCACAAACTATTTTGACATGACGAAATTGGCCTCACGTTGGCCTAACCAAAAAACGTCAAAACATTAGAGTGTGTTCGGTTATGGCTAAATGGGTAATCGATCAGTGGCGAACTCTATCCGCCACTTCTCAAGTAGCAGCTCCAACCGAAACGCCAGCTATATCTTAGTTAATATATGATATCTACCCACTAACATATCCCACCACAGATTACAGAGTGTGAGATTACAGAACCTCTGTGATCTGTGTATGCCACTTGTAAACCATAGATAAAGACCACATAAAGACCACAGGATAAAGCAGGATAAAGACAAGTTGTAAACAATTACAATAGGCTAGGGCACAGTCTGCGAAACTTTAGCGATGATTTAAAGCATTAGTTGTACTTATCTTGTGCGATTACCAGTGATTGATCGAGTTTAGCGTCGTTTTTCAATTCACCATCTTGAGTCTTGTAGTGTTTCACAAACATGTCGAAGCCCAGTCACATTTTAAACGTTTTGAAACAAGCACTTATAACGTTTACCACTACCAAGCACAAAGCGGAATCGTTTCCATTGAATTTGGAAGCTCTCATAGCTCTACTAGACAAAACAACTGCCGAGCATGTTAATTTTCCACGTCAGTTCCTCAATCCACAGCTGTGGGAACATCCAGATAAGGCACCAGTGAGTTGCATCGAATTATTCGAGGATGACCATCTCACCATGGGAATATTCATTCTGAAACCAAATGGAAAACTGCCACTTCACAATCATCCTCAGATGCATGGACTAATTAAAGTAATCGCTGGTCAAGTCAAGATAGTGAGCTACTCACTCAATACAGATAAAACCCAGGAAGTGGACAACAAAAGTTTCCAGGACAGCACGGCTCCAATGCCTTTCAAGCCAAAAGCTGGCAATTACAGCATAGTAACTGCGGAACTGAACGAAATTACGATAGCTGGGGTAAACAGCCCTCCCTGTGTTCTTGAACCCAACTACAAAAACCTACATGAAATTCAAAGTTTAAATGAGCCTGCAGCCTTTTTGGATATCCTGGCTCCTCCATATGGCTATTCTGATGCCGATTACGATTCAAGAAAGTGTTCATATTACAACAAATTAAGTCAAGTAAGTTCAGACGTGTTTCGTTTACAAGAAATTAGATCACCATTGTGGTATTGGACTGACTCCCATCCTTACACTGGTCCAGATTTGTATGAAGCTGGTTTAAGTAATTAATTTGAAGTGATATTGTGGTTTATTAGTGATCGTGATGGTGAATGGTAAAATACGCCTATTTAGGTCCTTCCCAGCCATCTTTAGGGCTCAATGAAATTCTGAAAATACATCTACATTGGCATGTTGCTATATAGCTTTCTATGCAAATATAGCACTAACTGTTAACCGATAAATTCAAGAACCTAAATCGGCATCTTTTACCAGTTAATTCGAATGCTAATTTGCAAATTGAAAGTTTTTATTTTTGCTATTGAAAGTGTTCCTAATATTGAACATTGTCATGGTCCGTTTTTAGTCTGATAATAAAATTCTTACATTCTAAATGCTTGGCCCAGTATTTTCTATTTGGCTGGGCATTAATCACTACTTATAAAATTGAAAAAACTTAATTATAGTTATTTATATAAATTATTTCAGATTTATTGTTATCGCTTATGCGTGTATGTTGAATTTGCTCAATAAATGTTACAATAACATCATCTTTTGAGCATGATTGACTTAAGTTTGAATAGTTATTATTGCTCTGTATCGTCATTCAAAAATAGTTAATACTCCTACCGAAATGTTTTGAAGAATGTGTTTAAGAATTGAGCTAAAACATGAATGAATTCCAGTTTTTTGTTATTTTTATTGCCCCGATTATTTAAGTGAATAAAACAAACTTTTAAAAATATAAACGCTGTTTTTATTAGATATTTTAATAGGAGTTAACAATGACCAAATTTTGCCTAATTACAAAAACCCTTAAATTAATCGCTCAAAACATTAACAAATATTCAAAGTAAAGAAGGCGTCATAGTCGATCCCTTAAAACAGAACTGAGCAATAAACACACAGACTGATCAGTGCGCATATATTGTCAGCAAATTAAGCTTAATTCCGTTAATAGAACGTACCTGAATAGTAATCGATGTCAAATTTTAAGAGTAGCGTATGTACGCGTTACAGTAGTCAATAACTTGAGTCGTTTGACTTAAATAATTCACTTTAATTGATAATTTTTTCGTTTCCTAAAACCTGGGTTTCATCTGTCGTTAATTCCCATGAAAAGCCTCTAAAACTGCCGCAATATGTGGATTGCATTTGTGCTTTAAGGGATAGTAAATATTTTTACAGTAAGAATGCGATTTAATATTATTCATCCTGTCGCCGATTATTGTGCCTTACATAGGTGGAAATATTGGACTCAGTGTAATCTAAAATCTTCCTCTGGCACTGCCTGATGTAGTTCTGCTGTTTGTGGTAAATTTTCAGACACCCTTTGACCGCAATAAATGCCAATCCTCCTAACACGGTTCTGTGAAAGTTCGATTTGACTGAATCAAAAAGGAATTTGCCAAAAAACGTTGATATGGTTGGCATCAGTAGTGCGCCGCAAAGCACCCGAGTAGCAGACACTGGACTAGACAACGGAGGAAGTTCATTTTCCGTGGACGATTGCGGACGAGTATTTGTGGCAATATCAATTCTGAAATATTCAATATATTTAGTTAAAATTATTCTATAATTGATGTTGCAGTTTGTGGGTTACCGTGAGGCTAATTGGTAAAAGACGCATGTAATGCATAACTTACCGAAATGGTGGAATGCTTCTGATAATTGGAATTTTGTTGATATTTTTTCTCATAAAACTAAGTAACGCATCTTCCCAACGGATGAGCTTTCCCAAAAGTAAGGCCACTGGTATTGCTGGAAGTCCAATCAGTAAAACAAGCGGATCAGCTTGTTCCATTATTGCTAAACCTTCTTTCTGCCCTATA
Organism: Dendroctonus ponderosae; assembly: GCF_020466585.1. NCBI lineage: Eukaryota > Metazoa > Arthropoda > Insecta > Coleoptera > Curculionidae > Dendroctonus > Dendroctonus ponderosae. The sequence continues at coordinate 9,017,999 of NW_026018916.1, forward strand.
ACCTGAATAGAAAAATTCTTAATACAACCGAGTTTGCCTATATGGAATTTACACTTGTAGAGATTTTAATTAATGGCGATTTTTCTATTAGACTTATAAGACCAATACAATATTTTACCGGACTTCAATCTCTTAATACGTTTATAATCAGCAGATACTAATGTTCTCAGTAATTCGAAGAAATATATATAACAAAAACCACATTTTTTATACGAGTTTTCATTCGAATTTCTTTTAACTGTGTGATAATCTATTGTTTTTTTATAATTTCTAAATAGACAATAAGTGCAAAAAACAATTCAATTTTCAACGAATTCACTTCAGATTTTCGAGTATTTGCTGTTTACCTGCATTACTGTAATGGCACCATATGTAACTGCACACCAATATACTGCCCCAACAACTATGCCTGCAGCCATAAAGGGACAACCTTTGTATATAAAACTATCCATTGTATCTAGCATTAGAACTAAAATGCCCATATTTGGGAACACTATAATGTACTCAGTCTGACATTGAGGGCATATCACTTTGTTCAAGTTGCCCCCTTTCTGTTTTTCATCCACCCATCTCTGGAGGCAAGTTTGATGAACCTATAATGGGGCGGTAAGGATTGATTTGTTGATGCAAGCAAAGCGCTGAAAATCGAACCCATTTGGTCGTGCCTCTGCAGTTACATGGCTGTACCCATGCAGCGTCTAAATCCTCGTCCTCTGACGCAAAACATACCCAACAGTATTTGCCGGAGTCCTTGCTGATTACGGGAACTCCTTTCGATTCACTTCTCGAACTGCTTTGACTGTTTTGGTCGGCATCTGAGTTCATGATAGGTCTTTATTTCATAACAAATAATTTAGCTTGAAAGAAAATTAAACGGGATTTAGTGTGAAAATATGTAGATTTGAATTAAGATGACATTTTTTTGGCATTATTTATTGGAAATAAATATACCTTTTAACACAAACGTCAACAATAATATTTAAATGTCATCTCATATTTGTCAGACAGCTTAAATAACTCTAACCTTGTCTTTATAAATTTGTCTTCTTTCACTATCAACAATCATATAGAAGCACGGAAGAAGTAGAAGACTATTAGAATATTTGGCAATTGGCAATAACCAATAACCAAAGTTTTTTGTTTACATGCTAAAAAGTTCATCTTTTAAAGATTTTAAATCGTTTTTCAAACGAAAAAAAAAACAACTTAATCTCGTTATCAGCAATTAAAAAGCTCCTTAAACAAAGTATAAATCATGTCCGGAGATAGTTATGAAATAGATCAGGATGTAGATTATATAGGTCAAGAAAAGGTAAAATCAAGAGCTGTAGTAAAGTTCTCAGCTCCTAAGCCTGCAACATTTGCTAAACTGCAATGTAACACTGACTTGAATCTACCTCCTTCTAACTGGTTAAGCAGTTCCGCTGATTCATATGGATTACAACGCGTTATATATCATCAGAAAGGGTTTTCCAGGTATAAGAAAAATGGGAAACTTGTCCTTTGGGCGCTAACTAAATTAAGATTTTAGTTTTAGAATGGCACATATGTTTCCAGACTGTGTAGGCGAGGTGGATGTTGTTTCGGATGCAGAAAATATTAAGAATCTTCTGAAGATTCCTTACAGCAAAGGACATATTAGTATGATGGTTCATCGAGTTGAAAATACACTCCTACTAGATGAATTTGATATCTACAAGCATTTACTGAAAACTTCAGAAACTGACTGGGATTGGCTTAAAAAGTTCTTCTTTGAAAATGTAGACAGACAGTCTTACGAGGAAGATCGACACCTGTATTTGAAAAATAGGTATCTCCTTTCCAATCTAATCTTATCTAATTCACTTTGGCTTAATCAATATGCAGTTTATATTTTGGCAACTTTGTGGAATGTAGTGCTAATGAGTTGGAACAAATATAAATTGATTATTCAAGTATTCAACCCGATATCATTCCGGCCGTAAATATAGTTATCAATTAAAACAGTACTTTTACTCGTTCCATTTATCATATTTTATTTAAAAAATTATTTCCAGGACTCAGAAGGCTTTGAAACAGAAAAGTTTGGTCTCAAAGTTTTTATATCACAGTTTAGTGGAAAGCAAGGATGATGGCGAAGCTGACTCTGGTTCTAGGTAAATATTTAATTTTTAATACCACTCCTAGTAATTTGAAAATGATTTAATTTATAAATTTCTAGACATTTTCCATTGCAACCTACCACCAGTAAAAGTCTGCAACCGCCACCTCTGCCAGACCCATCACCAAGCTCAGAATGTCCAGATTCAAATCCATTCGAATTTAATCGCAATGTAGCGTGGACTTTTGAGGATATTGAAATGCTTCTTGGCACTGATATGCCGATATTTGGAGGTGGGACGCATCCGTGCATTTCTTTGAGGTCGGTTTATTTTGAAAAATTTTAACGGAATTTCCAGCAATGGAATTTTCAGGTTGCGAGACATGAATAGACCAATTTCTGTACTTACTGGAATCGATTATTGGCTCGATAATTTGATGTCAAATGTACCTGAAGTTGTAATGTGTTACCATCTGAATGGCATTGTGCAAAAGTATGAACTTATTAAAACAGAGGACTTACCGAGGTAAGACAATACCAAACTGTATTTTGTCTCATTAGAAATAGCATTAGAACTTAGTTATTAGTGTAACGAATGCCAGGGTTGCGCAAGTTTTTAATGCCATAAAAATCTACTTACTTAGAACATTTTATATGAGTAATTTCTTAAAGTAACATCTTAAAGAATTTCCACCATCTAGTTGCATCCACAATAGTCTACCAGCTAGACCTTTAGATATTTCTTTCAATGGTAGACTCATGGTAGAATCTACTCATCAGAAACACTAGTTCGGCTGCTGCCACTCAAATTTCATATGTTTCTTTGACTTTCATGAGGATTTTCTATTAAAGAAGCTGTTACTTCACATTGGTTTGCTTCATTTTCAACTACTGAACTGTTACTGCACACTTGTGTATGCCACTCATCAACTTTTATCATTCGTGTAGCAATACGCAGTTATCTCGAACTTTATTAATTGGGTGAAAAATCGCAATCATCTAGAAAACGGTTGATTTTTAAGGGTTGTTATAATATTTTTGAGAAAAAAGTATTACATTTTATGTCTGACGCTTTGAAAACACATCCAGATTTCGATTTAACGAGAAATTTCAGATAAAGTTATTTAATTTTCAAACTTTAGTTTTCAGAGATTGTATAAATGTATAAAATTCGATATAAATTAAATAGTATTAAATAGTCAAATATTTTTTTTAGTACTGGCACAAAAAGAGGTCCTAGAATTTTTTTACTTTTGGTTTACAGTTAGACATGTTTTCAGAATAAATCAAATACGGTTCACATTTTCTATATTTTACCTTGTAAAAGCTTTATTTTTACTATGGAATTTGATAATGCTACCATAGAAGGTGTAACATTTTTTGGGGAAATCTATAGTTGAAACAAATTTTTAAATGTGGCCAGCTAAAAAAATGTTAAGTTGCCAAAAATTCGATTAGGAAATCCTGTTATTTTCTTCGCCAGATAAAGCCGAGAGACAGTAAAGATGAGGCGGCTATCTTGTATTGAATATTTTGAGTTCAATTTTCCTATAAAATAAAACGAATTGAGAAGATTGATTAACAAATACTCTCCCTCATTGAAAACATCACTCAAACCCCCTTAAGTATAGTTTTCAAATTTAATCTCTATACATTTATTTCAGACTGAACAATTCAAAGTTTTCCCCAAAGTTAATTAGAGACGTTGCTCAGAGCATTCTGTCGTTTTTAAAATCAAATGCTACGAAAGCCGGTCACACCTATTGGTTGTTTAAAGGGAAGGACGAAGAAGTGAGTACCTAAAAGATTAACTACTTTAGGAAGTAGATCAGTAACTGAAGTAACCATTAACGGACTTTCAATGTTTTTTTAGGTTGTTAAACTTTATGATCTCACTTCGCTTTGCTCAGAAGAGGATGTTCAAAAGGGACAAAATCCGTTTACTATTCCCGTTGCTATGTTGCTTTATAGAGTCGCTAGGAATATGAAGCATTCGCCGGATAGGTGAGCTAATTTTCTCATTTATCAGACTTAGTTTGCAGAAATAGTCTGCACAGCGCATTTATAAGAATATTTCGCTGTTACGTAGAAGGCCACAACCCGGGACTATTCGCATGCTTTTAAAAAACACTGTGAAATTACTATCAGCAGAAAAATATCCGGAAATCGTGACCTCATCCCATTATATGCTCTCCGATTTATATATTCCAGCGGAAGTAAATCCTGAAAATCCAAATTTGGAAAGGTTTGAAAAAGATGATGATGAAGGGAGTGTTTACGACGATGATGAAGATTTGCCGAATGATGGTAGGTGGATATTAGGAATAGTGTTTTTTAATAAAGAAAAAACGGTTTCTAGATAATTCTGTATCTGTTCTTGACCTGGACAAGCGCGAAAGCAACGAAAAATTCAGAAATTTTTATAAGCCACCGACTCCATTAACTGGAAGCTTAGAAGAGAGGTGCAGCCATGCAATTAGTCACATAGCTGCCGGATTTAAATGTTTGCCATATTTTAATGAAAAAGACAAAGAGGAAACCAATAGGGGAGCAGAGGAAGAGGCAAGTGATATTAACTAATTGAAAGTACTAGTGACTACATTAGTTATTTTAGGTACCCATGGCAAGACCTTTTGAACCAATTCCAATGCCATATCCCAAGCTAAATGAGAACGTTAAAGCTGACAGTCAACTCGAATCAGACTCCTCAGGTCGCACCTCTAAACGATCTAAGAAGAAAGATAAGAAGAAAAAGGAAAAAAACGTAGAGCAAAAAATGTAAGATATGGTTGACTAGACGCTTTACATGTCTATTCCTACAATAATAGCTTTTGAACGTTTGCAAATGAATTTCCTAGCAGAAAATGAGCGTAACTAATAATAATCACTATTTATAGATTTATTTTTATCCAGGGAGTTTTAAATTGAAAGTATTCCTTGCAAAACTAAGGCGAAGCATTCAGGCTATATAGTTTCAAGTCAAGTTGCGAATTGATGTTCAGTTACGATCCCCCAGAATTTTTCAATAGCTGTATGATTGTTTTATTAATATAGGGCACTGTTGCCTAAAGAACCGAATGACGCTGCTTACCATCCTAAGTGGCCTACTTTTGATCCGAAAACCATATCTTGGAAAGGGCATTTAAAAACGTTGCTACTGGAAAAGGCTGTCTTAGTCTATGCCACATTAGCAGAATACTATATTTCTCGGGTAAGTGTACATGTTTTTTTGGTTCAATTGGGATTGGTCGGCCGGGGCAGGGAGTTTGTTGACTTTTTGGAGGTTGGTCTATTATGGTGTTCGAAATAAAACTTTCTCAAATTTCTTCTTGGCTTCTGAATCAAAATATAAGCTTTTATAGTACCAATATTAATTAAATTTTTAAATTAAGTTATTTAAGTCCCGTTAAATTATTGCTTAGTAAAGAGCAAGTAAGTTTGTATCTAATCGATTTTTTTACTGAATGCTCAAAAAATGGAGAACTTAAAAACGAAAATATCGCTTAAATATTCCAAACCCTTTACCAATATCAAGAAACTTTTAATAGTGAAAAATATTGGAAATCGGTTTGTTGTTCAGAATATTTAAGAAATACAGGCATCTGTTTGCGTCTATGTTGAGATGAATCGTTATTTTCGTACCCTGTGAAGAAACACGTGTTAAACCCTAAAAAAAATGCAATTTTGGAATGCTAAACAATTGATGCAGAAGTTTTTGTTTAAAACCGCATAAACAACCCCCATTATTTCGAAGTTTTTTTCGAACTGCATAATTAGCCCTCAAACGAACTTTCGGCATCACCATAACTGTATAAGCTTACTCATCTTTCGATTTTTTTTCACGCAATATCAACGCTGAAACCTTAAGGTTAGCGTAACGATTAGTGATTGCAATAATCGAATTGTTTTTATAATCGAAGGATTAAATCTTGGAAAATCTTGTCTAAGACCTAATTCGAATCATTTAATCGAACTGAATTTAGTTTTCGCTGTTCAAATTAATAAAATGGAATATAATACAATACATATATGTACCATCACCTTTCGATGGGAAATAAGGTGAGATTTGCGAAAAATGTTCCGCAGATTCAAGATCATGAAGACAGCATGAATGTTTTTTTAAGATTCACAACAGCCTCAGAATAAAAAGCAGGTATGGACCACAGTATGCTTTTACCATTGGAATAACTCTTTAGTTGAGGGTACAAATTAGTAAATAACTATCATTTTCAGAGCATGTATGGAGAATGCCTTCGAGTCTTAGGGCTGCTTGCAAGATGTCAATTGGCGTTAGATCGAGCTCAGTTAAAAGGTGGCAGTGGAGTTCTAAGACTGAGCTGTTTGTTAGGAAGAGCGGGAGACGCTTGTCTTATGATAGTACAACATTGGAAAAGTGTTGATGTCTATAGAGAACAGTTGCAATCACACCATTATGAAGATGAACTCTTGTTGGAGCAATTAGAACAGGACGAAAGGTAGCGAATTCCTTCACTTTCGAAATATTGTTAGTTAAACGTGTTGGATTTTCAGAGTTTGCCGCGTTAGTTTGGGGGACAGTGATATCAAAGTTGTATTTGTTCATGACATTAGAACCATTGAGCAAATGTTGCTTAAAACAGTGGAATGTTATGAAGGTGCAGCGAAAATATCACCTTCGGAAAGTATATCGTTCAGGTAAAGTACGTTGGGTTTTTAACACAAATACTTTACTTAAACCCCAAATATGTTTCAGGTTGGCGAATAGCTTAAACGAATTAGCAAGCTACTACTTGAATGTTGCGAAACAATCTACCACCGCAGAAGATGCAATTTTTGCATGTAATAAGAGCGAACCATATTTAACGAGAGGCTTACAAATATTCGAAAATCTAAACAACGATGCCAATATCGCACTTTTAAACTCCAATATGGGTCATCTACATAGACTTCTGGCTTTTGCACATATGCCAACGGACAGGTGAAACTTTATTTATATATTTATATCATGTACAGGTGTTCCAAAAATACACGGACATATTTTTAAGGGTGGTCAGTCACATAAAAAAATTAGTTTTTTGTATTCAATGTCCAAAAGTAAATTGTTCTTTTGGATATCTAAAAGGTTCTCCAGGTTATTTTATTGAACTTTTGAGTTTGTTTCTTCAAGGGGGTTTTTGTTTCTTCAAGGTTTCTTACGGGGCAACTGATTCGTGTATCGCAGAAAATGAACACTCAGTAGTATTTGACATTTTTTTACTTTTAAAGAAAGTAGACCAAAAGGCAATTTTTATATAAGATTTTTAGCACGAGACTTCTTTGCCAAGAAAAAACTGATTCACTAAATAATTTACTATGTTGTAAGTAAACTATGTATTAAACTGTGCGACAATTATTCAACACTTTGATCATTTACTTCAATACATAAGCAACATACTGGCAATCTTATGTTAATTGAAAAACTGTCAAGCGAGTTATTTTGTGTATGCAATCAAATTGCACCATGAGCCCGCCCTTGAAACGCATATAAAAGATAAAGTGATTTAACACATGAGCTGGACTGAAAATATATTTGAGTTCAATTTAATGTATAATCTAAACAAAAGAAGAAGCCCAAAGTATTTCGGATTCATTCTTATCAAACTCCATTCTAAAACTATTTACCAAAATATTTTAGAAACTCTAATTTGAGCTGCATTTAAAAAAAAACACGCTTTAATCTTGGAGATTTTTTTCTTTTTTGAGGCCGTCGTTGAATAGAGTTCATACGAATGTTTCACTAGGATAGGAGACGTCCGAACATCAAAAGTAATCATGCTAGATTTTTTCCTTGACTTATTATAAGATACGAAGCGGTATTTAATGTATGTCCGAAATATCTAGGGCTGAACTGACCCCACAAGAACGAAAACATTTCAACAAAGCCTATCAAAGCTACAAAAGGGCGCTCCGCGCTATAGGGGAGAGAAAACATTGCCCTGGAATATGGGACGCTGTCACATGGGAACTAAGTACTGTTCTGTATACAGTTAGCGACATTTTACATAAGAATCCACCCACAGACGTCGTAAGTTATATCAGCCGATAAATTATGTGCGTTAATTAAAACTCATTTCAGAGTCAAAGCGATGCTGAGAAACAAGTTTTGGAAGCAATTCAAACCGCTTTAGATCATTGCGACCTAGATGAGACGAATCCAAAATATCCTCTTTATCAGTTCAGAGCCGCCATGTTGCACGTTAAATGTGGTAATATAGAGTTTTTAGCTGTAGTTTTACACATTCCAACGATTTTCTTTGCAAGGATGCCTTTGGCACTCTCATATCTGTAATCCTGCCGCCTCAGATACCAAACGGTACTCAGTTCAATTAGCTCAACATCATTATGAAAAAGCTTCGAAGTTATTTTTCGAAGCTGGGGATGCCATACATTTCCTTTCCTGTGAGATGCATAGAATGGCTCTGACAGAACATCTAATTGAATGTGAGTTAATTTCTAAGCAGCCGAATTATTTAAACCAGCCGCTGTTATTATTTGTAGATAGCACATCTGCAGCAACTAAATTGAAGCATCTTCAATCGGCAATAAAATATTTTCTGGAAATCAACAAAATGTTGGAAATGTTGGTGAACAAAAAAGTCCAAGTACCAGTTGAACAAAAAACGTCCACTTCAGACGACACGTGTTTTGAATCATTGCAGTCGCTACTAATATTAATCAAAAAGCGCTTGCAACATACGTTGAAAATGTTGATTAAAATATGTCTTTCGAAACCGAGTCCAACTAAGGATTCTCCTAAGTTGGCGGAAATGTACAAGGCTTGTTATAAGGTCACATTTAGTTTATCAGACGAAGCTGATTGTGATGATCTTTTACAAAGTTTGTACGATGCCTTAGTCAAAATTTCTGAAATACAGTCTCAGTGACGTTTATAACACAAATTATTTTTTGTAATTTACATATAAATTAAATGTTTCATTAGAATGCTCAGGATTTATATTCATAGTGTGACAATGGAAAAATTGCGTTCGGTTTTCATGCTACAATATTTTTTTTGCGCCACATTGATTAGGAGAGCACACTTGATACCTAAACGGAATTAAAGGTTTGAAAGGTAGTGCAAAGCAACTAGGAAATTAAAATTTCAATGATACACCCTGTATACTAACGTGCTGAAGCTTTGGGGATAAAAAACACTCTTCGAGAACCGATAGAGCTGGGAATATCGAATGCAGTTCTTTTTTTTTTATCAAACTGAAACATTTTACTCTATAAGAGTTCATATATTTCGCTTTATTGAGCAACGAACAGTATGAAGTCATACTCATTTTCGAAATCTGCAAGATAGTGTTTGGCTTGCGTTTGCAGTACCTTTATCTTAAGTTTGCTACAAAATTTTGATCTTTGAAGAATGTACAAACAAGTTTGGAAGTTGGTTGCCTTCACGGTTTTTATAAATTACCATTTATAATTTTAATAAAATAGTAAAATAAATAAATTTTACAGTAATTAAAATAAACTATTTCCATCAGATTACGTTGTTCTTCAGATTATGTCATTGCGATTGCAGTCTTGTAACTAACAGCTATTAATTAACGGGCCAACGAGCAAATGTGAATAAAGTACCATTTAAGACGTTAAATGAATCCCGATGGGTTGTCAAGGTAAGTTTGCATTTAACGTTATTGTTGCTCTCAAAAACTAAACCGACGTAGTGCCGCAATTAAATATTTTTAAACATTTTGTCTACAAATTAAAATCGTTATCTAGGAAACGTTTGTATAACCGATCTAAAACCAATATCAAATTAATCCGAGTTTTAATTTGATAACTCCTAATTTGGTTGAAATGTTATTGAAACACCAAAAATAGCAAATTGTATATAATTATATTGCCAAACTAAATAATAAAATACAAGTTTAAGTAAGTATATGTATATACAAAATTTGCTAGATCCACAAAGATTTTATTAAATTTTAACGATATATGCGGCAATGTTTTAAAATAAATGGTTCCTTCATATAGCTTGATAGAAAAAGTAAGTTGCCGTAAAGTCATACTTATTTATCACTTAGTACATAGATATAACATTTCGAACTTACGATGATAACGGACATTAAGTCTTTTAAGTGATAAAAACTAAGCTTTTATCGACAAATACATTTTCCCTTTCAAGGTCTGCTTGGTCGGATTGATTTTCTTCAGAATCTGCGTCATAAAGTTAACGAGTTGTTCGCTGGATAGGCCAGTCTTCTTAGACTTGAATTTCTGCAGTAACTCTGTAGCTGTCATTGGTTTCCTCATTAAGTATTTACGAACCGAATCCTCGGTGACTCCTGATTCGGCCAATCCTTAAAATAAAATATTTATTTAGATTTAAAACATTCAGAAGTTTGGAGATATTTACCTGGAATAAAGTTCGGCAAATCCAATTTTGGTTTCTTGCTAGGACCTGCTATCACATCATTTATAATTTTGCGTTTTCCATCAACAGTGGGACTAGCTGCTCTACTACTGTTCTCACTAAAATTATAATTTACTGTTTCGTGCTGCTTACAGTCAAGATTGATTTACTCATACCTTACAGGTTCGAATTTAGAATCGTTCTTCTCCTTATCTTTCTTGTCACTTTTCTTTTTTTTTGTGTCATCATCTGAAGAACTGTCTGAACTGAAATCATCGTCCGGATCATTTTCTTTCTTCTTTTTGTCCTTTGACTAATAACAAAAAAATATATTTATGTGATACATTTTCAATGTTTCCAAACAAGTGTTATACCTTTTTGTCTTTTTTCTTCTTTTTCTTGTCCTTATCATCATCAGCTTTTTTTTCTGCTTCATCTTCCTTCTCATCTTCTTCATTGTTCTTATCTTTGTCCTCCTTATCAGAGTCCTCTGATTCTTCCTCGTCAGAATTTAGCAGTTTTCTTTAAAATTCGCACCATGTAGTTTTTAAATGATATAGGAATATATAACTTACTTCAAGCCTTTTTCCTCAGACACACCATCAAGATTTGTATTTTCTGGCTCACTTTCACTACTGTCGCTGATGTAATCTAACTCTCTGCCTTCCTCATCTCCATCATCAGAGTCTTCAACTGCCTCCAAATCCGTGTCTCGCTTTTTCTTGGGCTTAGGTGGACCTGAAGAATGACATGCATTTTAGTATACCTAGATGCAAAACGGTTTTTAAATAATGAGTGTACCTTTCTTTTTTTTCTTGCTTTTCTCCCCATCATCTTCCTCTTCCACCTTCTCATCACCATCAGAATCTGAGTCTCCGTCAGAACTATCCATCCATTCATCCATATCAGATATTTTTAGCTCCTTATCTTTTTTCTTTGACGTCTTTTTACTTTTCTCCCCATCTTCATCTAAATCTGCGTCATCTTCACCTTTCAGTCGTTTCCTAGATAAACCATCGCAAATCGAGCATGAATGATATTATGTGCACTTGCCTTCTTACCTCATCATGAGAGAGAAGAAATTCAAATGCTTGTTTCGCTTGTTAAATTCCATTTCGGCTTCTTCAGCAGACAAAGCTTTGTATCTCTGAATAGATTGAAATTTATACCACTCGTATAGAGGAAAAGCTTCAATTGCCCCATCTTCAGCATGTGTAAATACATAATACGCCGTGTTTTCTGATATACCACCCTCTCTGATTCCTGAAAAAAGTTAAATAATAAAACTCTAAAACGATCATTGCTTTGGCCTGTTAAGGTCCAGCATTTTGATCTACACGTTGTGTGTGTATGGATATCAAACGGCTACTTCAATAGGTCCCACAGAATGAAATTTCTAGGCGATAAAGGCACGGAAATCCTACTTTAATATTGGGTCAAATGGTGCCGTATTAGAGTAGGCTAGAGTAGTTAACAATATTATTTATGATTGATCCTCGCGCGATGAGTTTCCTCGTGTTTAGCTCCTAGAAATCCAGTTCTGCTTTGTCACCGATGGTGGAACGTATTAAAGTATATATATAATGTACGCTTCTATGTATATACGCATCCATTTTTATTCGGCGAAATTCACTTTGATAACAATCGATTCATCTGCTAGATGTTATTTGGATAAAATCGAGTAATATCGTGATATTCAATGTGACTTTCGGATACTGTACCTGCTACTAATGAATTAACCAATATTAACCTTTAAACTTTTTAACAGTGCTTCCAAAACACTTTAATATCCAGGGTTGATCGTCTGGGCGATATTTCTTTGCTACTATGCCAAGTTTCTTTCTTCGGGCTTCCTCTTTAGCTTCTCTACCGAATTCCGATCCGGCACCAAATCTGAACAGTAAAAATGTTGCTTTGAAACTACTTACGAATCCATAATTCCAGGTTGTTCACTTGAGCTCAAAGGGTTTTAGGCCTTCTCCGAACTACTACTATTACGGCTCTAACAATATGTTACTCTGAAAACACGCTATTCCCAGTGGAATTTTACTTCTAGCCATATGGCTTTCAAAGTATATAATTTTGAAACAAGCTAAACTGTCCGTTCTCTAAAGAAGAGGAGCCTTGTGGCAGATACGTTTTGGGACGTAGATAAACTTACTTCGGCTGTTCTTCATCAATGCCTTTAAATTCTTTCATATTATTTTCACGCTCCATTTTTACTTGAGTCCATTTTGCAAAGTCCACGCCTAGGTTCCCGTTAAATCTCATCACGTGGTACTTTCTCTGGTTCATTTTTGGCACCCTTATGGTGAATTCTTGAACAGAAACCTAAAGAAAACGTAGATCAGTAAGTTGCTACACCACAGCAGTCTAGGGCTAACATTTTGTGACGATGAACCTGCTGCCATGTTAAAAATATCCAAATATCTAAAACTTAAGCACTTCGAAATTGCACAATTGAAAGTGACACAATTTTACTCAAAATACTAGCACTATTCAAAAAAAACTTAGACTGAATACCATCTCACATTTATTTATGCGCGATCTATCTTTAATCTAACAGCTGATCTAGTAGAAATTAGGTTAAGTTGTTGACCAGGATATGATAAGAAGAAATTTAGGCATTAGCTACAGTCACTCTTCTGTATATTAATAATTTGACTGTTAATTCTGTTTGACAAATGGATGGCATCCCTGAGTTTACACTTTACAGAAAAAAAATAAAGACGACATTAACAATAATATAAAGGAATTTCATCCATTTATAGGTTTATTTAAGAAAACTGCTAGTTTATGCCTTAAAGAGAGAAGTTGTATCTGCTATTTGCTCTGCTCTGATGTATTGATCTGTAAGGTAACTGTGGGAGGAATTCGTCAAAAAACCCAATCTTGGCAGGTTTATTCAAATTTATCCCCGAACTACAAATAGGCCGAAGAATGGAAACTGGGGAGCAGTTTTCTCTGTGCTGGAACAATTTTCATGCCAACCTGAGTACTGGTTTTCACAGCCTTTTAAAAGATGAAGACTTAGTAGATGTTACATTGGCTGCGGAAGGTAAATTTGTAAAGGCGCACAAAACGGTGCTCTCAGTCTGCAGCCCCTTTTTCAAGGAATTGTTCAGAGTGAATCCCTGTAAACACCCTATAGTTATATTGCCGGATGTAAACTTTGGGGCTCTTAGGAGCTTGTTACATTTTATGTATCAAGGAGAAGTCAGTGTTAGTCAGGAGGAAATTCCTACTTTCATGAAGGTTGCTGAAATTTTAAAAGTGAAAGGTCTGACGGATAATTCAGTGAGTACCAGGAAAACAGTTTTAGCTTATTAAGCAGCAACTATCGCTTGTTCTTAGGATGCACCAAATGGCTTCCCGGCAAGAAATTCCCTTGGACTGCTTGACTCGCATAGGCAAGACATTTTAAAGAGGCCACGACCTATCAAGAAATTGATTCGCCCTATGCAACCTCTAAGGCCTCTGGAAACGCCAAATGTTTCCAGATCTTCACATTCTCCCCAGTCATCCATTCTACAACCCATCTATCCAAAGAGGCAGCACTTAGACTCTTCAGGTATACCGGTTTGTACACACAATTTTCATCTTATTAATGAATTACCCAATCCTGCAGGTACTCCACCTCCCTCCTTACTCCAGCCCTCATCAAGTAATCAGGGACATCTAGTGATTCCACCGCTTGTATCCAGTTCACCAACGCAAAGCGAAGCATTGCCATTAATTAAGCCGAAAGAGGAACCGTTAGAGCACAGTGAAGAAGAAACTGCATCTCAGAGTGGCATGGTAAGAACCTGCGCCAGACGAAGTAGAGGCAGTAGTGTGGATTTACACAGTGATGGTTGTGTAAGGATATATTATTTTAATTAACATTCACTTCTTAAGTCACAAGTCCCTAAAGCTCACAGTTTTTGCATTTTGTTAAACGTTCCTTTGGTGCTTTTTCTATAAAATAACTCATTATTCTACAAAAAACAGAGCTTTAAAGTTGAACACCAAGTTTTTCCTTTGCTTTACATTATGTYTAATATAAAAGAGCCAGTAAGCGAATATCGGAAACCGTAAGCGGTTCAAAGTTGGTTAAACGGGGAAAACTTTGAGCAATTGACAGATTTAATAAAGTGACACAGTGAAACTTTTGATACGGATTTTCGTATCACGTTGTTCATCTATTAACGTGTTAATAAATGTATGTGTAGATAGAAATAGATGAATTCTAATATGTCACCAACTAATAAATCGGTTTTACTTTTTTAATCCATTGTTGTAAAAAMWGRGTCTTWTTTTTATTTAAATTTATCATAACTTAATTCAATTTTCTGATTTACATTCCAAGTGTACACTTYATGCTGTTTTTGAACCTATTTACTAAAACCGCTTGATTGCTGTTAAGTGTAGCTGAAGAACTATCTGAGTACAGAAAATTTCCTCGAAATATTTTGAGCGGTTTTTGATTTTCTGAAGAAAATATTTCTCCGAACTTTATATAGATGAGTTATCTAAAAAACATATTAAAGTACCAGACTTTATAATAGTTTCATGTACTATTTTAATACTGAAATAATAAAAATATGTTTTATTTCGATTTAAGGATGAAGGTCAAATGGACCTCGCAAATATGTTGGATACTCAGCTCAGTGGGGGTGAACCTTCCCCATCCCATCAGATACCCCCTTGGCCAGCGCCTGGAGAAATGACCCCGATCCTTGGAAATGATGAATCACAACCCGGTAAGTTTAAATTACTCGTATATGTGTAAAGAATGTGCATTTAATGTAAGTTTAGTTAAGAAGTTTTGAGAGGAGTTATTTGAAATTGAACTAGCATCTCCGATATTTACATATTCATAGACTGGATATGTACAAAGTTTTAGCTTGGAAAACTAGTGTGAATGTATTACAATATTAGTTAATTTGGTTTCAACTTTGCATGTACAGGTTATATAGTTTTTTACTATTTTCATTTTCGGGAATATCGGTTTTAGAAAATAATTTGGTTGAATCAACATCTCACGTTAAAGAACTAATTCGGATTTATTACAATACTCATCAAGGAATAATAAAGTATAAACTTTCCGTGCACACGTTCATAGTGTATTTTATCTCTATTCTTAGATATTGATTTTTAAAAAAGTTACATGTACGCATTGTAGCTAGAAAGTTCTAATTTGATGCGGTCAAATGTGCTTTGGTATAACTGAAGAAGAACATTCTACAGATTATTACCTTGTTTGCTGATGTCACCCAGATAGTCACAATTATTTTCAAATTTATTACTATAATTGGATTTGACTTTATCTAATGTCCTTAGTACGATCTATTTAGTAGAAACGGCAAGTTCTGAAAACTTGTCAGAAGCCATATCATGCTTTAGAACGATTATAGTAAACAATGTAAAAGAGATGCTTTTTCAATAAATAATTAGTAATAAAGAGTGGTTGTATGAAGCCGAATATGCATTTTATTGCACTTATTTATATATCAGTACTTCAAATGCGTTCTGTACCCCCACATTAATATTTTTCAATATGCAAAGTCCCGCATTTATTTAGTATACTTCCACTGAACTAATAGCTAATCACCTCCATATCACCGAATATGAAATGTATTGCCTTTTTTCACAATTGTTTTTTGCAAATTTAATTAATTACATTAAAAAAATGTACCGTTTACTTCTTGGTAACCCACATCTGGAAAACGGTTGGTCTTTGAAGTTTCGACCAAGTATACAGTTTTTGCTCATTATGGGCAAAGGAACAAATGAAATAATACTAGGTTGGTCTACAAAGTGCCAATTGAAGGCAAGCATACCTTTACAAAAATCGCCTTTTGTAATTGGTATAATATAAAATAACATGTTTAACTTACTCTTACTTTCTCAATTGGCAAATTGGGGTAAGGTAACAAAAATAAATGCTTCAATACATACCTTACTACATCGAGAAAGTAAGCATTTGCAAACGCATATTTTTGTCAATACAAATGTTGGTTCGTAAAATGTACAGTTGTACAATTGTTTTCAATATAAGCTGCCGTTTATTCGAATTGATAACAATTAATATTTTTATTAGTCGAATTGCTAATTAGAAAGAAACGAATGGTGAAAGTAATAAGGACAAAACATTAACTTTTGTGCATGTCGATGTGAACCAATTACTGTTGGCTGCTGTAATATGAAATTGAAATATACAAATTTTGCTAAAAATTATTTTATCAAGTAGATTGAATAAGCAGGAACAACGTGGATTAAAGCCGATTTGAACCCATTGAAGTAAAAGATGTGACCTGGTATTGTTTTGATTTTTATTAGAAGAAAAGTGTTCTAGGTTTTGATTGTTTTGTTGTAAAAATGAGCTGTTTTGACTTTTGAAATTAACTAAAAGTAAGTTTTCAAAGTAGTAAAAGGCAGACAATTATTTGCAAATTGCAAACCTAAAATTTGAGGCAGTTTTTCGATGAATCCCGGAATCTTAAATACCTTTTCAATTAAGTGGTTTAAAATAGTAATAAATAACTTTTTTGTCAATGTGCTCTACAGGGAGTTATTAAGTAGCCAAAGTTCAGGAGGTGAATCTCTGAATTATTTTGAGAAAATTCTTATCAAATAAAATATAGGCATCATTCTTTTTCAATAGACAGGGTGTTGAAATTTGGCTGTGGTATTTACAACAGTAAGAGGCTTGTTTTGTCCAAACTAGACTAAAACTTTTAAACCTAGTGGTATCCCGGAGGACAACCTGGCCAATATTTTTGATAAAAAACATGTGCAACTTATTATGCGGCTTTCAATACTTCATCTTTAGTATCTTTTTTCGTATCTCGCTTTGTTTTCGAGATAAAAGTAAAAATTACTTTATTCTTTGTCCTATAGTATAAAGAATAGTTAAAACTACCATACCATTCCGTAATTAAAGAAATCTCTTCGCACAGATTAAAACTAACGCATAACTTTTTTATTGTAAAAAAATTGCAAACCTATACTCAATAAATTTAATTAAATGGATGCATTATCTGTACACTTCAACAATTTTACCACTTTGTTAAATGTATGTATCGACTATGTGTGTATACTTCCACTTGCTAGGTTGGTTAGACGCGAAATAACTTGGCTAAAATAATACACAATACCGATATTTAAACCAAATTGAAGTTAAGTGTGTTTAACGTAGTAATTTCGGTTGAGTAGACTTTAACGTATTTTTGCATGCGCTTAAACCTGTTGCTTGCATCAATCAATAAGCGATGTAATGTGTATTATTTTATCCCAGGTACCTTGCAACTGATCCTTGGTCGTCGCGGTAATCCAAGGCTCATTGTCGATGGTTACGTTTTCTACAAAAAGTCCGTCTCCAGAGGAAAAGCGTTTTGGCATTGTAAAAACGCGAGAACGATCGAAAAGTGCCCTTCAGTTGCTTGGACAATGAACGGTAATATTGTTAAGTGGCCTTGTGCACATAATCACGTTATCTACCCGGATCCCTTCAATCCGGAGGAGGATTCTGAAGTTCCGATTGAGAATCTGCAAGAGGTTTTATGGCAGACTTCGTTAAGCTAAAAGGGACTATATTAGTTAATTATTATAGTGGTGCTATACAATGAGCAGTAGTTTCCAGGTAGATTAGTCAACCTAATTTGTTTTTGAAAGCAAGTCGATGTCCAGTTTTTGCCTCATCAGTTTTCCATAAATGTTGATACAAAAATGTATTTAAATCTAGATACCCAAAGTATGATACAGATTGGAAACAAAAAACACCTATATTTATTTATTTATGTATGTACCTACTATTGATATAAAACATAATTTAACTAAATGTATACGAACAAGGAATCCCCATACCAAATTTACTATATTCCGCATCCAATGATCTGTGATTTTCATTTCAACAACCAGCTGCTTTCGAAGTATGGCTGTTTTAAATATTATTATTATTTATTTTTAGTCAATATATTCAATTTATAGCTGCTTCTAAACAGGGAGCCTCAAACTTAAGAAGCGGAATGTTCATTTACGTGTGCAATACAATGATATTTTTTTCTATAAAAGGGTTTATATTAGAGGTTTGGACTTATTTTGATATGCGGATTAAAATTGCTATTTTTCCTAGAGAAGTAAAATTTTGAGGTGAAATAATAGTGTTCAACTTCAAATTTTATGGTATAACTGAGCGCTCATAAACTAGTTAGTAAATGTGGGCAAAAAATCGGTTATCTAAAAGAAATAAATCTGAAATAATACAGAGTGTATGATCAAAACAGTCTGTATTTCAAAGAACATGTCGCCACGTTTTCGTTCATTGCGTAATGGACAACACGCTGATTATGCCACTTAAGTTTGGGTCAGCCAGTATATAAAACGCGTTTAACTCTTTCTGTAAAATAAAACAGTGGTTTAATTGATAACTCGAAAATATCGCTACATACTTAATAAGAAATAGATGCAATGCTGAAATGGCGACCTCGAGTTTTCCAATGAAGAAAGCTAGTCATCCTATTAAAGAATATATGTGCAACCCTTTTTAGTCACCCTGTACATGTCGCTCTATTCTTAAAACCAACCCCCTTCCTGTGGAAAATTGGAATCCTAACTAGACACGCTACGCTGTATACAGTAAAATTTTGGCAATTCTATACTTTGGAACATTATTTATAGATACTTGCTGTGTATTGATGAAATAAATATGTGTGCAAATAAATATGTATGTAGACTAGACCTAATAAGTATATCTTAGGTGTGATTGTTGTCATACGCCAGCAAACTGATTTGAAACCAATTTAACTTTGTTAACGATCCATCTTGAATTTACTGTTTTAGTTCCCTCCTATGCTCAGTGTACTCTGCTTTCTCAAACTATTAGTTCCTCATTTCAACTTTCTAGTCAACTCGTAGAAAATGATTCAAATATGTGTAATGTGCCCAAATATACGATTTACAATAAAACCACCTGTTAATGTATTTTGGCTCATTTGATTTTAATTATTTATTATATTTGAACGTTTTCGGTACTCTAAACATCTCTTTGCAATCGTTTGTTGTTTTTTATATCCCGTATTGCATTTAGCGGATTTATTTCAACTTGTTCACAGTAAATGTTTTATTTAGGCGCTGGTCTTTGGATAGTAAAAAGCGGAAAAGGTCAACTAGTCCTAATCCATGACGGTCACATGTACACATTTGTTGATCAACGTGAAAACAGAGGTCTTTGGGTGTGCGTTAAAAAGAAAATGCTCAATTGCAGTGGATGTCTGACGACGATGCACGGGCAGTTACTTAGCTACATGGGTAAGGAGACGCCTCGGTTTAATTAGAGCTTTTTTGTTGATTTTACCACGTTTCTGTAGGTCACAATCACCCACAAATTCACGATGTTATTCAGAGGCTTCAGGTGCCCAAAACCAAGTCAGACATTAGGTGAGTAGGTATCAGTAAGAATCGGTGATGCTTAAGATTTGCAAATGTCACTAGAATACGATTTCCGTTGTTGTTTGATGCGTTTTTATGGGAAGAATACTCATGTTTTCTTTTACTGGTTATCCCAAGGGTATGAAATATTAATTTTATTAAAGAGATGTGACATTTGATATCTAAGTATAGGTTGGCCATGCTCTTATTGGTCTTTTGCACCAAAAATACTTACCAAATATTTGCCATAACTAGTTATTTATTTATTCACGAATATTAATATTAGTTTTTTATCGCTCAGAGTTATATTTTATGTTCAATTCTAAGTATTTTTTTGAGTTTTCTATGTATTAAGGTAGGCTTTATTTTTTTTATTGAATTAACGTATCTGTCATTTTTCTTTTCATATTAAATTACCGAGTTAACAGAATATTTATTTCGGGTCAGTTGCCACGATTAGCGTTTATCAATTATTGCATTATGTAAATTTAGAAGGATGCTTAAGTTGCAGAACAAGAATTCATGAAACAGTGATATTAATTAAATTCTGTTTGGGTACAGTGGACTGATTAATGTACTGAAAAACCACTTGCCTCCCGCTGTTAAATTTATGAAACTCTCATTTGTTCAATAGGAGATGAAAAGTATTAAAATATCTCATGATACGTAATGATAGTTTCGACCAATTTTGAACCGTTTATTAAGCACGGCTTAGATGCAAAAATGAATTTGATTGAAGCCATACATTTAATAAAAATGAACACATTGTTATAGGGTTTGACAAAAAATTACAGCCATTTAAAACTGATTTCCTTTGCTTTATGCTAAAGCGAGGTATCATTGTAATTAAGCAATCTTGTTAGTCCATTTTATAGAGATTTTTTGACTGTTATTTATATTGACTTTTTGACATAATAAACTGTTATAATCGATTATCGGCATTTATTTCACATTGAAACATTTACTAGAAAATAATGATTCTATGTGTTTAATATGCACTATATAAAACTTAGTAGTATATATTCACTAGAAAAATATGTATTAACTTATATGGAATTGGTGTTAAGGATATACAGCTGGAGGTAATGCGCCCAATAATACCAACATTGTGATTAAATGTTAACAGTTGACGAAATTGTTGAGCAAAATTAGACCTTTATTAGTTGCCATTCTATCATGAAAATTACAATACTGTATAAAATACAAATTAGGCAGTTTACTAATGAACATTTAAGTGTGAACATATGGTGGCAGGTTGGCATTTATGCTGCGGCCTAAAGTTAGTGCCTGATTAACAATTCCGTCAATTCTTAAGCAGTGAGTGATAAGAGTACTAGAAAACGCGATATGTGAAAATTCGATGCACAAATGTGTTACTTTCGGCAAATGCCTATCTTAACTTACAACAGATTAATTAAAATACGTGAACAAAATTGGTATTACTTTCTGGAAACCATCCTTCAAATCCGGGAAATACCATGATTAATCCTAAAGACAAACATTTAGAACAGTAAGATTAATAAGAACATTATTTATGAGGTTTGAAATAGCCGAAAGGGCAACTGATGTTTTATTGCTTAATAAGAAATGCATTAAGTAGATAAGATTCACATTGAAAAATACCGAAACTTATACAGTAGCATTAGATATTGCGTCTTACCATTAAATAATTCTAACATACGAATTTGTACTTTTTAGTAACTTCAAAGGAGTCTCATAAGGAAGGGTAATTTTTAAAATGTCTACTGCTCTGATTGCTATTTTGAGAGCATTAATTACAGATATTTAATTAGAGCTAAACTACGTATCTAAACATTTAGAAGTGGATGGGGTATTTCCCGGACCCATTGCTAAACCACTTGGAACAATTAGAAATTCATGTTGGGACCGCCGTTGCGACTCTCAGTCCAAGCTTTTGCTATTGTGCGCTTCATTTCGTCGTCCCCTGTCTCGTACCTGTGAAGAACCAAATATGTTAGCATTTGCTCAAAGCTTCAAGCCATCAGTGACATTACTCAAAACGACTATTTTTAATAAATGCTCGACTAATTACATTTTCATTTAAATTAACGTCGCCGATGACTTTGCTGGGTAACAACAGAGAAAAAACGGTGTGTTATCAGCAACAAGGACGAATAAACCCATTTTGTGGAAAATGACAATGGTCAGATTTCTAAATCATAGGAAGATTTTTTAATGCATTTGGAAACATTTTGGTGGTTCGCATATGGTACGTAATTTTATAATTTCTTGAATACCCTGTGAATCAACAGAACTTCGGATAAACCCCGCTGTAAATCTTTAATGACCCTTTAAATGGATGCTTCATTCCAAGAGCAGTACTGATTCCAGAAACGAGGATTTTAAATTTTGCCATAGAAGGCCTTCTATGGCAGTTTCAATTGTTATTCAGAGATCATTATTATTAATAATTACTCCTGTTTCGATATTCAAAAACACCCCTAGAACGCCTTAGTACTTTAGTAGTAAATAATTCACTTTAAAATTCGATGAAAAATTAAATGCTAAACATTAACTCTTGCTGGTTGAACTCATACTGCTCTTGAACCGCCAAATTTTAATACTTTACAGACTTTCATGGAGCAAAATACAAAAGCAGCAAATACGTGGTAAGGTAAGTCTTCTATGTACAAATAAAAGATAAACACAAACTACCAAGGTGAACAAAATAATCATAAGATAGACTGATCTATAACTTATTGGAAATTTCAATATTGAATTTAAAATTGATGTTTAGCAAAGGTTGTATAATTCACAATTAAAGCAATATTGAAATTGACCAAGTAAGTAACATTTACCTCTATAATGTGGATTATGATGTCTGCAAAAACAAACAATGATTAAAGTTCAAGGTTCAACAAAAAAGGAACCAAAACTATGTAGACTCTTTGAACAAATGAAAAAGGAAAACGATGATGACAAGCTACTTTGAAACAACAACTCAGACATATAAAAGAAGTTTAGTCAACTACTGAAGAACTAGAAATATAGTACAGAAAGAAGAACATAAAGCATTCTATTGTCTACATAATTTCAGTGCCTATTGAAATTCCTATTGGAATCACAGCGCCATTAGTGACCTGAAATTACTTTTCCTGGCCTAATAATGAAAGAAATTCGCATTTTTAAATTTGCAGTTTGTGTTGTGCATAAATAAGCAATCAACTACTAGGATAATAAAGTTTTGTTAATCCAATAACCAAATGAAGACAACTACTAGGCCTTTGCCGAAAGCAAAGCTTAAGAAGGAATACACGTTTGGAGCCAAAGTACTTACATGTTCCGCATCAGATTTATTAGGCTGGCCGATGGATCCGATTTGTCATCTGAATCCATGCTAGGCATCTTTTTGTCACTGGCCTTTTTCTCCCATTCAGTCACATGGGACCAAGTTATATCTTCTTTTTTGGCTACATTGATCAAAATCAGATCGTTTTTCACCTGTTTCGAAAACAAATATTGCCCAAAACTATTTATGCCAAAATATTTGTGGATAGAATACCTTGTAGGTGCTGTTTTTTGGTTCAACCGCATGTAGAAGTTGGGTAATACTGAAAACGTAATCTTTATTTTCAAGGTTTTTAATTTTCAGTTCAAAAGATTTTTCCTGGAAATTGCATTGAACGTTTTCAGCCGGCACAGTGTTCACTTTGGGAAGAGTAATGTAGAATTTCACAAATTTCTGACTTTGATCCCATGCTGCAAGCATACAAATGATTAATAGTTTTAGGTGATAATTTTAACCGTACTAAGTTTTGCACAGAAATAACTAGTTCTACAATTTTAAATAGCTAAATTTGCCGAAAGAGCAAGCGTATGGATAAAGAATATGATATAGAATTAATTCAATCTGCATTTAGCATCTCTAACCAAGTCAGTTATAAGAAAAAATGCTTTATTAACGCACTGCTATGCATTAACGATTATTTTTGAATGGTCCAAGATCGGAGTAATTTTAGTACAGCTTAACACTTCAATATACAAACTAAAAACTTTCCGTTTATGTGGGTAAAATTAAACTTAAATATATATATTTATTTTATCAATGCAAAACTGCCTTTCGCCACTCATTAATTGGATAATCTCTACGACACAAGTTTGAAAACGGAAACGTTTCTGTTGCATTTTCAATTCAATCAGATGCAAAGTAGTTTCGCTCTAATATCACAAAAACAATGTTGAGAAATGCAAAACAAAAATAGAATTATTTGCAAATTGTTTATGATTACATTAACCACCAACTTTTGTTTAAATCAAGACCCAAATATTTGTCATTTTTGAGCTTGAGTCAAATGAATAATACCTTCTCAAAAATTCTTACACATTGTTTCTTTGTATATTTTGTATAATTCATGCTCGTTATGATTAATTTCCAAATTTCTAGCTATTTCTATCTAGAATTTTATAACACCTAAAACATGTTGAAGTATATTTTCTATTATATTAAATATACATGTATATCATCTTGTTAAATATTAATTAATTCGTGTATTGCGGTTTATTAATATAAACCGCAAAATTTTCATACAAATCGGCTAAAGGTTTTAAGTTTTTAATAAAGAACTAAACTGTTTTAAAAACGTTGGTGTTCAATACTTGAGAGATGTACAGTACTACGAAGTAAAGAGTTTTGAGTACAACGTTGTTTACCTGAGTACATTTATATATATTTTTTTCATAGCCACTATTATAAGCCGAGTCACTATGCATAATAAGGTATAAAAACAAATCACCAGAATCAAATCAGTAAAGCATGGATAAAACTTCATTCTTACCATAGTTGGTTAATTTTACTTCGTAGGGAACAATCGTTGTTTTAACAGGGGAACTCGGTTTTTTAAATTGCAATTCCAGCTTGGCTTGTTTTTCTTCAAGTTTTACCAACTCAGAAACCATTTTTCGCTTTTCAATGCACAGAATATCTTTAACTTTTTGCCGGATAGCATGGTTTTCCAAGTTCTCGATTTCAGCAATGTCTTTTCTGATCTAAAGAGAATTTGTCGTCTAATAAAACCTATCAATTAAAACACCTCAGCACTCACCTCTTCTATTTTATTCGCCATCTCTGCTCGAATTATTAGCACAAATTGTAGTTTTTCACGTTTGGAGTTTTACTGTTCTAGAAAAATGTGGAGACCGTCTAGAAATGAAAACAAATGTCAGAAAAAGACAGCAATTTATACACATTCCAATATTGAGAGGGGAGTGGAAACCGCCAAATATCGATATGTCAGTATAAGCAACGCAGCAACGTACAGCGCAATAAATTTAATTAATTTTTTATATATAATTAAATTATAAAATTTAAAGAGTTACATATGCGAAAATGTGGAAGTTCGATATTCACTTAATTTTATATGTTCCGATTCGTAAATTAAATTGTAAAATACAATAGAAGTAAGACAAGGAGATGTTCGCAGCGCATATATTGAAAGGGAAAGACAAAGAAAAGTTGGCTAAAATATTTGCATTTGTAAACATTACGATTCTTTAATTTTTTTTTAGTTACAGCGGCAAATATTTCTTGTTGTTATTTCTTAGTTTCAGTTTTTATTTGCTGGTTTATGCGTAAAGCAGCTAAATATAATGAGAAAACGTTTATTTTAGATGCGAAACAAACTGTCGTTGCCAAATTTCTGATTAATATTTTTGTAAATATATAAGTTTTTGGAGGGAATTATTTATTCCCACTATTTTGTCTTGGATATACTTATGGACCCTCAACCAATATCAATAATTAAACAATTTTGAATTTTCAATTTATTCAAAACAGCTGATCTGGTGTACATCGCTGACAATACGTTTGACGTTGATCCATTCCTATCCACAGTGAAAAACAACAAAACAAAAGTTTATTATCTAAATTTAGTCAATTACCATGTATTACACATGAAAAAATGGTACATATTTAAGAAGTACACTAAAGCTTTAAACATTCCTTCGGTCTAATCATTGTGATAGATATATAGGTTTAATTATGGATATATTTGCTATATTTTTTGTAGCCCTTATTTCATTAATTGCGGGTATTATAGTAACCCTTTGTATACAGTATTATATTTTCTATGTTTACCTCAAGAAAAGTCCTTTATCTAGTGGTACAACGCCAAAAAAATCGTTTGAATATTATTTACCAGATGTAAGTATCCTAATTAATCAAGTAAAGTAAGTCTAGGTATGAAAGGGTTTATTATAATTCAGCGCCTTTTCCCCCATTGCCCTATTGTTTTAAACATACCTAAATATCGCTCGCGAGCACGTTCGGTTATTTATTGCAGATTCTCTTAACAAATGGCTCTGTTATCTGTTTCCTAAGAAAATTGCAAAGTGCCTTTTTCGTCTGTCTTCATATAATAAACAATCGTGCTACAAATAAATAAAGTTCATATAGACGTGTTTTTCAGCACGTCGTTGCAAACATACACAGTGATAATTTTTTTTTTAAGAAATTCTGCTCGTATAGACTTTTACGATATATAAAAACAGCGACGAATAATTTCTTATACTTCTACCAGTAACTAAATTGTTATTTAAACTATTATAATATAAATTTGTTAGAAATACCAAATGTATGTGTAGCCAGGCGTGTTGCATGCCAAATAAAAAATGTTTACTACTAATGTTAATTAACTTAGGTGGCATGAAAACATACAGCTCAATATTGCAATTATTTTGTTTCAAAAATTAGCTATTAGAGTTAATATTATGATAAATTACTTTAAATAGAAAGCTTGGTGTTTGACTGTCTTTATTTTAAATATTTTCTTAGAACTTTCGTTTCAACATTACACTGGTCAACGACTTTAAATACATAGTTTTAAAAGTTTTTTTTTGATTCGTATGTCTCGTTACAACCACAATTAAACTATAACTGATATACCATAATCAGTAAATTATAACTTTGAAACTGCGTTTCCAGGTAGTTCTGGAAGAATATAAAATAATCTGTTACTTATTTATCTAATCATATTTTGCTTCTTTCACGTGTAAACTCAGAAGGCAACAAAATGCAATAATCTAGGTACAGCTTTTTGCTAAGAAGAATTCTCAACATTTTTGTCTGCAGTCGACATTTTACAAAATAAATGGGCGGTGAAAATAAGGGAGAGCACGATGAAGTTATTTTGAAAAGCACTAGCTGTTTTGTAGAATGCCAATGATTTTTTGAAGTTTTTTTGGCTGCGTCATACAGTTGTAGCACAAAAAATGTTTTTTTTTTAAATGAAACACTGCTTAATTTAGCTTTTCGAGTTTCTACATACATTTCCATGACTTTTTGTTATATGAAATATGAGCGAAAGTTGTATAGTTTTTTTAGTTATTATTTGGAATGAACGATGGAAATGAGCGTTTTGATGGCGCTGATACATTAAAATTGTATTTATTAGAAAGCGTTTTATTGTTTATGTGTTATCCACACCAGAACCTACTCAATATCTCCAAAGATTTTCCAAATCAAATTTGATTTCCTATTCTTATTACATTCCTGAGTATGGTGCACTCGCTTATTGTTCTAGATTAAAACGTTATCACCCTGTATATACATTTGAGTTGAGATGTTGTTGAGATTGCTTTATACATTTGCAAAGATCTAACTGAATGATTGCAGGCAATCAAACACCAGTTAGGAGCAGGGGATATGAGTGATAAAAGTAAAGGAGGACTTGCCATTAGCCTTATAATGCAGTTTTTATTTCATGAGCTAAGACACTCTGAAGCTATAAAAAGATGGTTGTATAAAAAGTTGACAATGGAATTTGATGAGCTTTTAACCAAAACTACAATGGGAAAATGCTTCGATTCAATAAGTGTAAGTGGATTTGTAATTTAACAAGTTTTGAACACAACCATGGTGATACAATTTTAGATTAAGGATATGGATTTGGGATCTCAGTTTCCAGACATTAAAGATATATCTGTAGAGAGTGTTAAATTAGATGAAAAGGAAGAGCACATTGAAGTTTTGAATCTTGGACTAAACGTAGATTATTCTGGCAACTTTTTGCTGTGCATAGATGCCAAAATGAAATTTAGTAAAACTGCCTATCTTTCAATTAAAGGTATTTTTTTAAAGCGACTAAATATATATTTTTATACCTAATATGAGCTAATGATCACGACCCAATTTCAGTAAAGAAAATTTGTGGTTTTGCCAGACTTCAGTTTTCCAGACAGCCATATACACACTGGTCATTCAGCTTTTATACAGAACCTGTTTTGGAGCTGGCAGTAGAGTCTCATTTTCAAGGCAGACAACTGCAATCAAATATAACAAACTTAATAGTCAATCAGATTAAAAAAGCTATTAAAAGGAAGCATACTTTGCCGAATTACAAAATTAGGTAAGTGAGTAGAGTGGAGTGAGTAGAGATAGTCAATCTTGATTGACTTTTTCATTTATTCTTCACTTCTTCGTGCCCTTAGCTGTGGCGAAAAAACTTTCGACTGGAAGTATCTGAACACTTGAGTTGATAACTTGTATTATATTTTAGTAAAAAAATCGAAGAGTGCGGAATTTGCAAATTTGTTCAGTTTTCCAAATTATCTCCAAGTTATTTTAACTTTATTCAGCTGATATATCATAAGACAATATTTTATTTTCTGAAAAAATGTTAGCAAAATGTAGACGTTTTGAATTAAAACCCGAGTTGGTCACCTTTCCCTACAAAGTCAAGCTCAGACTTTAAACTACAGTAAAATTCTTCTTATTTGTGAGTCTTCAAATAATTGTACGGGAGATAAAATAAGAAAATATACAAATTTTACTAAGCTATAAAGCTATGAACCCGGCAATTTTGTTCAAACACGAATTTATAATAGTGATGGCAATATTTTTTGGGTAACATCAAGTAAATCGTTTTTAATATAGAACTCGTCAAACATAAGATAAATGTATATTCACAATTTCATAAATACGAACAAATTTTCAAAATTGTTAGACGACATTAAGACAAACGCATTTTTCGCTTCATGCAAATATACCCGAAAATTTTCATTTGATGAATTTTGAGATCATGAATCACAGGCTGATAACAAGTATCATATAAGTATCTTGTATTAACATGTAAATACTCTTTGACCGAATTTAATTTAATTTTTAGTGTTTAGTTAACCAGTCGAAGACATCTTGCGGATTCATTCCAATTGATACATTATTTTCATGGACGTGTTCATGGGGCTGATATTGGATAAAAAATAACCCTGCTTAATTTTCTACGAAAATTTGAAAACATTTTTAGATAAAGCAAATACACTAAAACGCTTTTTCATTTGAAAAATGTTTCTATTTTGCGTCGTTTTAGGGACAAAGTGAGTTTTATTTTGAAATCCCCCCGGAAGAACTTTATCAATTGCAATTGGCCCAAAAGACGCCTAGTTGTCGTTTAAAAAATCATGTGTAAACACAGAGCACACCAATGAGATTCGTTTTGTATATCAATTGACTGCTTAATTTGTGCTAAATTTCATTTCAGATAGAATTAATTATTAACATTGTTTGATCAGAAATTGCAGTTCAGGAAGATTGATTTAGCGGCAATTACTTTTCAGTTTGTTATTCCTAGCCCGCGGTTTCATAAAAAAGGATTGCGTTTCTGCGTTTCTCAAGAACGGTCATAGATTACGAGACAAATATGATGTACGCGTTTGCTTAAAATGTTACTTTTTATAATTGCCCAATTTCGCCACCCATTACATCTTTGCTCTATTATCTTATTTTTTACCAGGTATAAACCTTTCTTCGTAAAAACCGATCCTAGTCAACTAGACATTGACGATAGTGAAAATGCCCTGCAAGGAACACTTGAAATGAATGTATCAGAAGTTTCCAGATTGTCATTACCAGATAATGCTCAAAATATTTATCTAACTATAGCTATAGGTAAGTCGAGTATTCAGCATGGATAAAACATGGTAAGTTA
This sequence comes from Dendroctonus ponderosae, assembly GCF_020466585.1. Lineage (NCBI taxonomy): Eukaryota > Metazoa > Arthropoda > Insecta > Coleoptera > Curculionidae > Dendroctonus > Dendroctonus ponderosae. The sequence goes on from NW_026018916.1 coordinate 9,047,811, forward strand.
GCTGATAAAATGATTCGTAGATGCAATTCCTTGGATATGTTTGTGCCAGAAAAATGAAGCTATGGTCATGACATTGGAGATAACCATGACAAAACTGAAACAAACGCAATTAGGAGTGATTTTTCGCCAAGAAGCAGGTTCAGTGGTTGTAGATAGTGTGACCAGTAATTCCTGCGCCTACCATGCCGGGTTAAGGGCCGCTGATGTGGTTAGTTACGCTTTAATTTTCCATATGACTACCTACCATTCTTTATATTATCTCAGGTTGTTTCTGTGGAAAATAAATTAGTTACTACAGTTCCTCAAGTTGCCAAATATATGAAGTCCGTATCAGGAACTAATGTTACTTTACGAGTGGAAAGAGCTGTTGAGAACTACATTACGAAGTGGAAGCTTAATGATGAGAAAGAACCACCTATAACAATAGCATCTGAAGTAAAATGTACATCTTTAAAAAAATCCCGTTTTTCTGTACCACACTGTATTGCCGTGGGTTTTCTTTAATAGGTGAAGACAGCGAGACAGAGCTGACTCAACAAGAACAGGAATCTTTTGTTATTATAGAAAACATAAAAAAAGAAGAGCGGAAGGCCCGGGCTCAGAAAATAATTCCCAGCAATGAGAACATGGCCAAGCTGGCACAAACTATCAGCAGTTTCAGTTTGAGGAAACGAAAAAGTAAATTACGATTGGGATTTTCTAAAATGTGCTTTTTAACTTATTCTAAGTCTTAGGCGGAGGAGCGTCACCAAATACTCCGCAACGATCGCGCGTTCCTCCTGCCAAAAAGAATTCCACTTCTGATTTGCCAGAAATTGTACGAACGGAAGTGGATAGTCTGGAATGCGAACATATTTTTTCAGCTATTGAAATATTTAAAGGTGAGTATTTTTTATGGTTAAAATGCACAATGAAATTAACGTTTTAATAATGATGTTTATTTGGCAATGCTTATCTCACTAGTACTCCTAAGCAGAACAATGGGTGTGTGTTATGTGGCTTTATTCTGTTATATTTATTTAGTTAATAATTTGTTACGTGCTTTAATGAGAAAAAACCTCCCTAAATCAACCCAGCAGTTATGCATTTGCTCCGTTTTATATGCAGTGAGGAATCGATTTGGACTATATAAATCCATCGCAATATTTAATAAGAAAAACGCAACAAATAGAATACTTAATTCAAATAAATTGTTGTACTTTCATATCGCGATTCCAGGCGTTTAACTTCCATTGCTCAATATCGCAACACTATTAATGTGAACAATTTGGTGATTCTGCCCATGTTCTTCAGCCCATTTAATGCAAGTGTTAAGCTACTTAATGCGACCGCATGCCGCACTTTTGGATTATTTGCAACCAATTCCTCATCTGAAACACCGTCGTCCCTGTTTAGAAGGGAGAGTTCCTCATATTCCACTATGTACTTGGTCAGTTTAGCTTCCATGTTTATAATCAGAAATTTGCTACATCGGATTACTGATCTCAGTCAGTTCTCTTTGGGTATCATCTATTGACAGTAAGTATTCTCTTATTATAAAAAATCGGAAGTTATCATCTAAATAAATAAGATTCTTATCAGTGAAACATCAAACATTTTTCTTCCAACGCTTTTTTTAACGCCTGAGACTTTGGCCTGCTGAAACACATTATCTTTCAAGTTAATATTTTTATGAGCGTTTTCAATGGTTCCTTCTACATTCAGAACTGAACGCAAGACTTATTCGAGGTCTGGTTAAGCGTTTGGTATTCTCGTTCAGTCGCTGAATTAATGGTGTGAATTTAGATGGAAAAAATATCGTTATAAGTTTACCATCAACATTTGTCAGCTGCGCCTTTCATGAATAACTTGGGCATGATCGGTTAATAATAGAGCATTTTCAGTTAGATTATTCTCCTTTTCAAAATGTCGTACTTGTTTGGTAAAAGATTCATGAAACTACTGAACAAGTAAAGCTGAAGTCATTTATGTTTTTTTGAGTGGAAAAGTTTTCCACTGGAACGTTAGCGTTTGCAAAAGCTCTGGGATTCCTCAGCTTTGTTACTCTCCATTCAGTTTGAATTTGCGAATACAACGCCATTCTTTAAATATGTTTATCCACTCTTCGCATGCAATGAAGTCACTAGTCACTGAAGTATCTATTTGCAATTCAGATTATCCAAGTCAGTAGCGATTATATTTAACTTATCTACTGTACTTAAATAGAAACTTACATTACTTATTTGCTGATTTTTCTGTGTCTATATTAAATGCTTTGTATGTTATATGACATCTAGATGCGGATTTCTGATAGAATATTTACGCACGTTCACATATTTATTTAGGGAAAGAACTACGCCTTGACAATGTTCTGCCCTTCGATGACGATTTTCGCTTTATAATCAAAGAAGGCGCGAAATACATTAATGTAAACGCTTGGGCAACATTCAACGACTCTCCTGATGTTCTTCTGGGCTACTTAAATATTCCCTTAAATTACGTTGCTTCTGAATGTTCATCCAGCGTGCTGGGACATCACTCTAGACGATATTCGTTTTTGCCACCAGGTAAATATCTATAGTCGGATCAATCATTGATTTCAGAACAATTTTTTTACATAGGTGTAACGTCCACAGCCACAGTGCACCCTCTTAGGGCACATTCAGGGTTTGAGCATGTATTTTGCTTCGGCGATGCCCTTTTAACGTTCGCTTGGTCGCCCATCGAGAATCCTGAATCGCGAAGAAAAACTTCAACAGCGGTTGATAATAAGACTGATGTTTCTGGAATAAGAAACAAACACGACTTTGTAAGGACGCAGTTCCACGGAACGACACATTGCGATTTTTGTTCAAAAAAGGTACGTTCCTAAGTGAATTTTAGTATGCATTCACATTCTATTATCTCCATTCAGATATGGCTGAAAGATGCTGTTCAATGTAGACAATGTGGTATGTGTTGCCACAAAAAATGTGTTGCAAAGTGTCAGACCAGCAGCAGTTGTAGCGCTGACTCGTCGGCGCTTCCTAAGACTGTTGATGCCCCTCTTATTGATGCTGTTCTTCAACCTGATGGATGCTTTGATGACGCTGAAGGGATGGAAAGCAACTTGAAAAGGGTTAATAGTGTGACAAATCTTAGTATTCCAGGTAAGTGTTCGAATGATTCGGTAAATGTATTCAAATTTGTATCGTTTGGAAAATCGATGTCCCATTGTTGTTTATAGGGTTGTTTGCTAGTTTATGCATTCCTTAGTTCACAATACTTGATTTATAATCAACGTGTTGCTTTCAGTTTTTTTAATTTAAAAGTTATTTAATTTTGCCGCGGCTCAGGCTCGGTTCGTTAGGTCTGGATACACAATAAGAAAACGCAAATATAAAAAATATCCAAACGTAGCGAAACAAGTTTAAATCAGTAAATTCATAACATGATTCCAATTTTAAGATTTTAACCAATCGGTTTGAATCATTCTGTTTTTACTGAAAATTCGAATACTTTTATCATAAAAAACGTAAATCTGCATCTGTATATCCTTGCATGAGCAATAAATGTTATATCATAATTAATTATATCTACCATTGTAGGTTCACCCTCATTTTCCTCGCGTAGTTTACCACCCAGTCCGCAAAGGACTCCCATTAGAAAACAATCGCTAATTTGTGTCAACCCATTTTCCCTTTGCCCCATTGCCCTGGAAGAAGTACAAAAAACCCCACAGGATTCATGCGAAATTATTTCTAGACTCTTGGATCAGGTATTTTATACTCATCATTTTTCGATCCTTAACTATAAAAAATTCAGTTTTTTAACTTTGCACTGCACAATAGCAAATCTGATATCTCAGTAGCAAAAAGGTCAAGCCAAAATTAGGTGGCCCATTCCCATCTAAAACTATTGATTATTAAACCGCATGTATCTGTAAATGCACATGAAAAGCTCTATTTTGGCTTGGTTTTTTCTTCACTAAAATACCACTCACATTAATTAGTAATCACATGTTAAAAAGAACTTTACTAGTGTTCATTTTTGGCCTTCCAAAAATGGCTTGCAGGTCATTTCGAGTCCTCCGGATGAAAATTTAATGGACAACGCAAAAGAAAGTGGTCAAAAAATGTACGTCCATTTGGAAATCGAAGAAAAGAGAGAGAAAATCAATTTGATGGTTTGTAGCAGTATTTAGCTGCTTTGGTGGATATGATTGAAATTGTGCATTTTAGATGGCCGAATTGAAGAAAACGTTAGACCTAACAACAACAGAGCATATGGAACTAACCAAGAAAATGAACTTGGAAGAATCGGAAGTCGAAAAAGCCAAATTAGCCTTTCTGGTAGGCCAAGCAGATGCCAAAGTACATGCACTGTCCGTGCTGATGTTGCACTACTGCTCAGGACTACAGTATTCACACGAAAAAATATTGTAAATGAAAAGGTTTGCTTTGTCACACTTTTCGGGGTGCTGTTTTAAATGCATTCTAAGCATTTATTCAAAAGTACCGTTTTTGCAACATATTTATATCGATACACCAACGCGTAAATGTACAGATAAAACGGCGATCATTGGATAGTATGTACTTATTTTCACTCGCATATTTATTTCTTTTCACTTCACTACAGCGCAAGCCGCCAGAAAATATAACTATTATGTTTGAATTTGGAAATTCTACGCACAACTTTACAGCGCTTTTTATCTCTACAGTCATCAGAAAATTATTTTTAATCTTATTAAATTATGCAGGCATACGCACACACACAACACCTAGAATGGAAGCAAGTATTTAATTGATAGATACAAACACGCTTTGTTTTTATCTGCTTATTAAGTATCGTTTTTTTATAGCTTTTAGTGATTTATAGGTGGCTTACAAATTTCATTCGTCCGAGTAATGTTTTTAGTCTGTACATACACATAGCAACTTGAGTACGATTGGTGTATGCTTTAAAAACTATCGTATGGAACTTTTTTTTTCTATCAATTCGGGAACATTATCAAGATTTCACTTCACATTTATATGCGTAAAATTTACTAAATCGTGCATATCAGAAAGGAATATTGAAATAAACCGAATCGTTTTTGTTTTGAATTTACTTAGTCAGTATTTAGTAGCGAAGCAGTTCTTAGAACATGCCCAATGAAAGTATTTATTTATTTATTAAATATACATATATCAAGCCGTTGATCTCATTGAAAACATATTTGTACATCATTCTCAGTCAGGTCTTTGCAAACTGTTATGCCAATATTATGAAACGTTAGATTAATTTAATTGCAAATTAATTTAACACAGGAATAGTAAAGGATGTTCTAAATAAAATCGGTATTATTTGCAAGCTTATAATTAGCCAACGTCTGATTTTAATTTCCGTGGACTGATTGTACACAACACGTTTGCGCGCAAATTGCAAATAAATATTTTATTAAACCCTGTGCATTTGCTAAAACTCAAAGCAGCCATAGAAAAACCTTAACGAATATTGATATCCCTTTAAATGTTTCAATTCAATTAAAATACTTGGATGATGTGCTTTGAATTTTTAGCTATTATACAGACTCAGCATACAGATAGAAAAATCTCTCCTTAAAAAAATATTGAAAGCATTTAGAAAACGCGTTAAGTGTGTTTATTTAAATGTTAGTCGCTAACACTGTTTAGCATATTTCTAGCCTGTGTCGCAAAATATCGTTCTATGTGTTATAGTGTAGCTTGTATTATTTGAGTTCGGGTGAGTATGCAATATTGGTAGCTTTACATTGATGGGTTGTGATATGTTAATTTTCTTTTACAAGACGGCTGAACTAGAACAAAATATCTAGGCAATTATACATATCTCCATAAAAGGGTCACAAAACAAGCCTCTTATCTACTGTCAGAGATTTGCAAAAGATATTATTAACTCAATCTTAAGCTACTACCAAATTGTCAATTGAAGTTCATTTATTTTAACAATGTATTTCGCTTATCTGTTATATAAATATCTATTCCGTGTAGTGATAGATGCAAATTAAAGATTGTCGGAAAATAGATAGTTAAGAAAAACATGTACTAGGTGTACTGTAAGTACAAAACTTTGGAAGGGTTTTTATTTATTATCAACTATGGATTTCCGTAAAAAATACAGGAAAAACGGGTTTCAGAGCAAGTATTGATATTCCCCAAGACACTGATTGTAACTATATTGAAAATATATTTGTCTAATAGTTGTTATGCATGTAGATATTTAATACTTTAACTATCTGCATACATTTTTATTTTTTATTCAATTATTCCAATTATTTAAAAAAATCCTTGCAACTTTTGTATTTACGCCACATACCATTTTCCTGTTATTAAGCGTCGTAGTGAGTGTCGAAATATAAATAACCCTGTACATATATCACTAGTCAATTATTCGAAATATTTTATTGTATTGTCTAAAAAATGTTGGCTGTTTTCATTTGGATAAAATTGTGTTATATTCGGAATTTCCTACAGCTGCTATCTGTTCCAAACGTGCTAAGATGTTCAAAGTTCAGACGTTGATTTTTGTTATTATCTTCTCTACACGTTATAGTTGGGAGAAGCAGTTTTTTGTTCTAAAATATATTGTGATATAATATGTATAAGTCCATTTTAAGTTGTTAGACAAAGCTTAAAAGTAAAGAAGTAAAACAGCATTTTCGCGTTTTTCATTTCGGGATTAAATAGGAACAAATAATTCGTGAATTCCTGATATGTTTGTTATGAATATGCATTTTTTTATTGAGAAGTAAGATAACTGTATGTAAATTCGCAATTAAAGACGTGCGGAAATTCTGTACTTTTGCACAATTGTAGGCGGAAAACCCAACAAGGTCTGAAATTCCTTATACTCGACTACCGTAAAAAATACTTCTGGAATAACTATGGATCCAGTTTATCGAGGGGCGATATAATAATGAAACAAAAATACAGAATTTAAAGACAGTTTCCTGGTCGTACCATATTTTCTTTGGACATCCACAGTTGGCTAAGTTTAAATAAAACTGGATTTTTCCGTTTTATACTTAATAGTTTGTTTATTCAATTAGCGGTTATGCTGAAAGACAATTAAGGTACTGCATATCTATCTATCTAATCACGATAAACATTTGTTCAACAACAAGTTCAAATTCTTATTCCTAAGTTAAACAGTCAGTACGTTCGTAGGAAAATTGAACAATAATTAGGGCGAAGTAAACGTTTTAAACGAAAACTCCCCAGTCGTGAGTAATGTAAATCACTGCAGCCGCCACAATACCTAATGTGGGCATAATAACGTACAAAAAATATCTGGACGGTAACGGTTCTAAAGGTCATCTTTCGTCCATTGCGTCATATTCAAACAGAGGCTCGTCCTGCAACATACCGTGTTCCTCAGTCTTATTTTTCACATGTTTATGAGCTCTGTTGTGGCTTTGGCTGGGAGCGCCCCCGATTAAGTTCGGTGGCGCGTCTTTGCTCCCAGACTTAAAACAAGCACATTAACTGCAAATCAATGACTTAGTGCGGGCATGCACTTACTGGTTCTTCACGCCGCTTGTACATTGAATGGCTTACAATTGAGTCGCGAATCAGTTTGTATAATGAGTAATAGTTGAAGAAAGTCATGATGCCTAAAGCCAAAATTCGGTACCAATAAACCGTGTACCAAACACTGTAGAACTGATAAAATACCAACGCGCACTGAAAAGTGGCAGCAAGAGTCAATGGGTAAGAGGGCGAAGAAAATAATTGCTAAAAAAGAATTAAAATACTGAAAATATTCTAAAAAGCATGAAAAATTGCTTACATAGCCCCAAGCAAGGGCCTTATCTCCAGGTGTAATACAGTTACAATCACCCATAGATTTCCACAAGGACTTGTTCCATTTAACTATCACTCCACTAGGCCAAAGTACGTCTTCTCGCCACTCATGGGTAACTAAAAATATGAAACAGTTCATTAAACTGCACAAATTTGATGTCTGTCTATACCTATGACCACGGATCTTTCATTCTCAAGTTTTTGCCAAATTCCAGAATGCAGAATTGCTCTATGGAGTATATCGCAATACTTCAAAGGGATCATATGCACAAATGAAAAGACAAAACTGCCAGCAAAGATTAAAACTCCATGTTCAACGTTCCAATATCTTTCATAAACTAATTCCGACTGTAAAATATTAAAATTTATTTTATTAATAAAAAACATGACTATCTGTTTGGTACACTAAAAATCAGCTTCATATCGATTGCCTACGTGAACCCATAGTTAAATTAGAATAATGATTATCAGGTTTTATTTTAATATTTATTGTCCCATTCGCTTCGGCTAATTCCTTCCCTTTCAGTTGAACACGAAAGTATTCAATAATTCAGTAACAGAAAACAGGTACTTATTTAGATTCTTGTATGATATTTAATAATTTGTGCTTGTACACTTTGATCAGCGTTCTGCAAAAACATATAGGGAAACAATAAATAATAAAAGTTAGTACACTATATTTGGTACTTTGGATCTGAAAAAAAAATTGCATTGCGAATATATCTAAGGACTTTTTTTCTGTAATCTTGGATTTTAAAAAAACGGCCGATTTTTCTGTAAAATACAGGGGTCTGTGCAAAATTCTACCACAAATTCTTGGTCTAAATCGCCTGACTAATTAAGTTAAGAACTAAAAGCGTTTTTCATACTAATTTGAGTATTTTTGTTCAGTCGTTTATTTGATCAAGAAGGGAAATAACTAAAATTGATGGACAATCCTTTAACTGGGATATGAAAATAACATACCGTTTAAAATAAAATATTAAACATTAAATAAACACACAGACAGACGGAGGGAATTAGCCTAGAAAATGTTAAAATAAAATAATTAAAGTTGCTGATTGATTTTTTTTTATTTCTACTTTCTACTATAAGTATGACAATCTTTTAATTTAACGAAAACTTTTCTTACCTGAGAAAAGCAGCAGGGAATGAAACTTCCGTAGTAAGAGTTGACTGCTGCGGTGAAGAAAATTTGCCTTAGCCGATCTAAAAAATTGGCCTTTAAATGTTCGCATTCAATTCGTATATCAGATGGATTCGAACTGCACGCATGTAAGGGTTGAACGCCATTTGAGCACCACGTTGAGACTTCAAAAAAGGGGCGAATCTTCAATCCGAATATCGGAATGTAAAGTGTGATCCTGTCATAATACAAACGTTTAAAGAAGCTTGAATGTAATTTTAAACAATCAACTCACGGATAGAATAAATACACTATATCCATTTTATCTCTGTTTCCCAAAACTATTGTTGCTAGAATGCCGATCATTGAAGCATAAAATATTAATAAAACATACCTAAAAAGGAAGTAACATTGTGCAGTTAGACAGTCCGCATTTGAGATACTCAGTAAAAATTACCTGGAAAAACAACTTAACTCTTCTTCAGTTTTGTTTGAATACACTCTAGATATAAACAGACAACCAACCTGATAATAAATTCGTCTCGCAAATATCACAACAATCAATATGACTAAATTTGGATCAATCAAATAGAAATTCTGAAATAAAATTAAAAAAACTTTGATTAGGGTACATCCGTTTTTTAAAGTGCTTTGTTTCTTTTGAGAGCTTTGCACTGGCCACTATGTTCACATAAAATCAATAATAATATGCATAAATAGAATGTGTTTCAGAACTATGAAACCAAACTTCTAGAGAGTGTACAGGACATCAATAGCAGACATAGAGTATAAGAATTCTTCTCCTGAAATGTCTCCTTAAGGCACTACATCATTATGCCCATTTGGTACAAAATAATGTTTTATTGAGTTTTTTTATTATAAAAGTGAATTTATTAATTAAGAATAATATCATTAATTATTATAAAAAGAAACGGACTGCACTGCAGGCTGATTACGCAGGTTACTGCTTACAGTGTAACAAACTTACAGTAACAAACTTACAGTTGACCCTGACCAAACAGGTATGTATTTTATTTTGAGTCATTTTCAAAAATTCGTCATGTCCAAACTGGAGCGACTATACACTTGGAATTTTGTTCCGTTCCAGCCAAGGTAAGTGGCTAGAAATGGGACCAATTTAAAGCTATATAAACGAACTGTATCCTGATTTTCCAGAAAAAGACAAACTTTCAGTTGAGCCTGACAAAAACGTTCATGCTGAGTCATGTTCAAATACTTTGAATTTTTTTCATTCCAATCTGAAACAGGTAGAAAAGTTGTCGTTAGGTACATTTATCCAACGCCCTTTACTTTACCAGACTGTTGAGTGAATGAAGTTTAAATAAGCACCATCGGTTTGTACTCATTTTGAAAAAATCCGAAAACTTTCTGCTGAGACAAAGCCACTCAAAAATTTTTCTGCAAAGATTCGACTAAGTGAACACAGGCAAACTGCAGTTCAGGCTATTTTTTGGAGTCACAAACTTAGAAATCAACTTTACCATTGTCTGGATGAAGAAACCCTGTACAATTATTTTAAAATATGAACATGAAAAAATAATAATGGTTACTAAAGCGAGTAAATTCATAGTATAAGGAATATCGTTTTCTCAAGCACCTAACCTGTGAAAGTAATCATCAGTTATAAGAATTATCTTGTCTTGTCCAAGTAAAAATGTAACAAAATATACTGACTAGTTTATATGTATTTTAGTAATTTTCAGTTATTGTGTACGAATAAATTTAAATCGAAAACACATGATTTCCTACAAAACGGTCTTACAGCGTAAAAAGGCATTAGCACCTTAAGACGACTTTTCATGGGTTTTTCTATTGATGCCCTGAACACTCCCTAGGAGTTTTATTCCATAGTTCTGAAACACCTTTGCGACTTTCTTTGCCTCTAAAGAACGATCTTACCTAACGTTTAATTTGTCAGACGATTGTTTGAAGAAAAAACGTTTTTTATATATATTATATCTGTAGAACGATACGACGGTTTTTAATGAAACTTGCTGTGAATTTCTTCCTATGTAAGACTCATGTTTTGAAAAAGTAACTAAATTCATCTGCTTTGGGCAATTGGTAAATTGTTGAGTGACTTAGTGCAAAAACTACCAGAGCTTTATAGTGCGTTTTTATTGTAGACGAAAGTTCGAGTTATTGCGAAATTGTGGAGAAGTATGGGGAAGTATAATGTAGGAAGAATGATGAAATGTAAAGGCAAAACTATGCCTCTAAGGGTTTTTGCCTTAGGTTTCCTTGTCGGTCTAAACACCACTAGTTGATAGAAACAACAAAAATTTCATTAGATAAACGTGGAAAAAATTAATCAAACAACTTTCAAATTAATGTTGCGTCGTTGGGTGTTTTTCTGTTTTCAAATTTATTTCACACTTACCATTGTACTTTGCGTATAACTGTTGGGCAACCACCACACTGACCGGTAGAGATACAAAAATTGTAGTGCCGCTGCCACTATAGCATACAGCACTAATATAACATCAAAAATTAAATCACTACTGTTAGATGAAATAGGAAATGGAAAGTGTTTGGGGAGACTTGGAGGCTCCAAAAGGGGAACTATCGGTGCACTTCGACTCGCTCCAGGGTCTCCATGAGAACCAGCGCGACCGGGTCGAGAGATCCTTCTAGCGCCCGAGGGCATTCTTTGGGATTGTTTGCGAATTTTTGAAGAACTTATATCGAACTTTGCGACAAATAAAGGCCAAAAAAGACAAATTGTTCAGGTTAGGATGACTTGTCTTCATCTATGGTTAGGAAGCCGCCGGAAGACCACAAAATATCCCCCCTAGGGGGTATGTTCTGTGCCGGAAGACAGTGCAATAATATTAGAATTACTCACTGTCCCCCCACCAACCCGATACAAGAGCAAGACTAGCGCATATATCGCACTGGACTACTTGTCTTTACCTATGATATGCGCTAGTCAAGAGCAAGCAAGAATTGTCACAAATCTCTCTATTTTTGGCTTATTTTATCAGTTTTTAACGATTTTTTTACGTATGCAGAGCGTTTTGGCTATGGCTACTAATGGCCAACACCAGGATTCCGGAACACAAGAGAAACTGCAGAGACAGACGGGATAATCCATAGAACAAGGGATAATCTGATATGGCGGAGCACGCACTTTGGAAATGGAAAAAAATCAAATAATTTCCAAAAAAGCAGATGTTTTGGGCCAAACACTTTTGGTAAACAACTATAATCTAATTTATTGAGATCTTCGTTTTTTGTATTGCTGTTGCGGTTTTGCAACATTTTCAGAAATAAAATAGAATACATCCAATCACATTCATCTTTCAGTGTCAAATGCATAGATAAAGACGAGTAAAATAAAAATCAATATGTATTTTAAACAGCCGTTTTTGAAAAATATTCACGCAACGTTCACCAAGAATGTTTTCGTCTGTACCAAATCAGTCAAGTTCCAGGGACTTGAGTTAATCAAATTTGTACTAATTTCAACTTTGATTGATAATTTTAATTGCTTTTGCTCTCCTCGCCTTTTGCTCTCCTCGCCTCTAAACATTGAAAATTTCCCTTTTTGGCTAATGAAATAACCATGAAAAATGTCAAAAATAGAAGTAAAAATTTTTACAAAATTTGCAATTGCTTAGGCATCTTTCAATATTCTGACAAAAAAATCAAAGCATCTAAAACATTTTTACCAAGGGCTTGAGTTGCCAATCGTACTTTCGTTTTATCGCGTGTCCAATGAAATGCCTTATTCTCAATGTATCAGCGTGTAGTCCCTCTTAATTTTGTAGTTCGTCTAGACCCTGAACAAAATCCCACGTACTAAGTCCTTGTTGATGTAATATTTTTTGCGATGCAAAACAATTTCTAATTAATTTTATCATGTGGCTGGGATCAAAAAATTGAAACATCTGAATTGGCTACGGGTTGTTTTTAAATTATCCAGATTGGTCCACCCTGTATGGTTGCAAAACGCAATTACGATATTTAATGCTAATAAGAGTCCTTTGTCTGCTGAGAAAATGTCTACAATAAGTGGTAATGTTTCTATTCACATTCACTTTCACTATTACTAGAGACTCCATAGTCACTAACTATCGAACATCTTTGGCGTTTACTAGGCTCTTCTGGTTTACTTGAAGTATCCGTTTCTGGTTGACTTTCTTTATTTGCATTTATGCTTCTTGTACTGTTTGGTTTATTATCCAGAATAGCTGCTTCTTTCTTAGAATTATTTTTATCATTTTTTCTAATAATCCCTAAATCGATTTTGTCGCTTTTATTCAAATTATTTGCCGCCATTTGCCTTTTCCTACTAATATTGCTAGTGGGCAATGCGCTTTGCGACAACAGTTGCTTCCGTTTCTCATCTAGATTTTCCTCAAAACTCCTAATCGGTTTCATCGAAAGTAATGTTGCAATTTTTCTATCCTCATCTCTTTCTTCTAGCAAAGGAATGTCAAGACTAGATTTTTTCAACAAAGCTGTATCTTCAGCATCTTTTTTCTTAATCTGGTAATTTTGCTTCTAAAAATTAAATGTAAGTACATTTTGAGCCGAAAGTGTAACAGTTTTAAAATACTCACCCTAAACTCGGCTCGTAGTTTGGAATTGGCAGTGTAGCAGTCTGCCCAAGCATCCTCATTTCTATTAAAGAGTTTTACTAGTCGTGGTTTAGCGGTTTCCATAGCGTTTAAGTCTTGAGCCCCATGTTCCAGTTTATACATTTTATCATCAAATAGTCTTTTCTGCACTTCCTTTGTTTCAGGCACAACTTGGCCATTTTTAATAGGATCCCAACGGTTTTCTTGACGACGAGCCCCCGAAATAATTAGATAGTCCAGATTCTAAAAACATATTAAGTTGCACTATGTTAAGTTACATACATATATACTACTATACATTAGATATTACATACTATTTAGTAAATGATGTTAGTAGTAGCATGTACTTACTGCTGGATCAGCCCTGATAACATAATGATTATCACAAAGATGGCATTTCATCTTAAACTCGTAAATGGGGGTTGTATAATACATCCCGACTTTAGTCTTTTCAGCATTGTACCGCACGCCCATTCCAACATGATTCTTGCAGCCCTCGCACCATATATTGTAGGGCATTTCAAACCGAATTATTATTATTCCCTGGTCTATTTTCCTGGCTCTTTCCCGCAGGGCATGTGTCCCCAAAAACTTATTGAGCCCCCCAACTTTGGGATCATAATCTGGGGGGTAATACTTGTTGGTGCCTTTACGTTCACCCATCTTGAAAAAACTGTTAGTCTCTAATCGTTATAGTTATGCTTTTCTGAAAAAAATTAACTGCTGGACACAATAACAAATAATATTGAGGTTAACACCACAGATCACAGAGGTGACACTCTGTAATCTGTTACACAGACAATCCACACAACAGTGTTGCCAACGAGATATTAGAGCTAGAGACAAGATCTTGAAATCGCTGAGCTCCACCCAAAGAAATCAATAATTAATCTGGGGCTGCACCGCATGTTCTTCCTTTTCCGAAAAAATCACTCATAGCTGTGGTTCTTATGAATTATTTTTTCGTTTTTAGATAAAATATTTCTGTTTATTGTGCAAACATTTCAAGTTATTCATTCTACAGTTTTAAGAGTTAAAAATTTTCCTTAAGTCGGATTGTTGGATTCAACTCCACTGCAAGCTACAAAGATTCTTCAATTTTTTGCTCAAACTTCAAGCGTTTCTAAAAAATTAGCCTACGACCCTTTTCTCCTAACAGTTCGTAAAATTGCGGCTTTAAACTTCCCTTTTTCTGTGGCAATATCTGAAGTTGCTTCAGATACTTTGGGAACTTCAAATGACTTTTCTGAAATTAAAATAGAACATAATGAGGGATACTTTTTTGTTAATTTCATTTTAGAAAAATAAAACAACATTTGCGAGCTAAAATTATATATTCTACTTTTATTAATAGCACAAGTATACAACATAAATAAAACATAAAAATCACACTAAGAAATAAATCATTCGGAAATGATGGCATTCTCAAACAATACTGGGAAAAGCTAAACACCAAATATATTTGTTTACTTAAGTTTTAATTGATGAAGTTGTTTAATAAGATCTCTGCATTCTATCTGCATATAAAAGTAGTTTTATTAAGGGATTTCATAACATAGGGACGAGAGAGTTCTAGATCAAATTACAATAACTGTTGAAATGTATCCTATAATTCGTAAATAAATAATATATACATTAATTATTGGTAATTAATTCGATAAAATGGTAACATGAATTGGAAAAATGTACTAGATACGAACTAATCTCCAAACAATTAATTACATTTTAAAAATCTATACAACACTAGAAAGTACTTTCTGATGTCCTAATGCAATTGGATACTCTCAAAAAGGGTTATAGACAGGAAAGTAATTGTTCCAAAACATTTTACACTGACAAAACTTCTAGATCATAATACAACAAACCTAAAAAAAAATAAATAAATACGTTCTATGGTGATATTTTTGGTCTACATTGCCTTCATTACTTGACAGCATTGGTATGAAATGAAAAATCGCACAGATCTTGCAAGTATAAACAGTAACAGGTGTTCAACATACTTAAAACAATTTAATTATTATGTTTATATTGAAACGACTTTTTTATACTTACTATAAAACAAGGCACAATGAATCAACAATATTAATATCGGATAAGTATTTGTCATTTTGTGTAATCTTGTGAAAAGTTAATTGAGAAAAGTGCATAAATCACTGTCAAACAATAAAAATGCTTCTTTAATCTTATCCGCCTGCAAAATTAAATAAAGAACCCTGAAATATAACTGCTCAAATTTTACTTACGTTCCAGTTAAGACTGGGAGATTTTGCTACAGATTTCATTCGTAAATTCTGAGCATTTCGCTTTTCCGCCCAAATCACCTGCAGAATGCAAAAAATAATTCAACCAATAATAAAAATATATCACTTTCTGCATACCTGTCAAGTATTTGGCTTCTTTGATGGTTTCAAAGCATGCACGCTCTATTTTGTCCGCATATGGAGTGAGTTGCATGTACCTAAGCATCATGACTGCAGAAAGCAAGAGAGCAGTCGGATTGGCTTTGTCTTGACCTGCGATGTCCGGAGCAGTTCCATGGACCTGTTATTAATCATTAATATGTTAAAATATGTTTTTTATTTTATTTATTAACCATTAATATGTTAAAAGCGAATTCAATTTTTTAGTCTAAAAGTTCGAAACCGAAGTACTAGAAGGCTTGAGAATGTCTCTTGTTAATTTTCCAGAAAATATGTAATCTTTAATGAGTTCACGTTTCAATGTCGATTAAATAAAAAAATCCTTTCCTTTTGTTGGTTGTTTTGATCAAAAATGCATATATCTTACCGATTCAAACAAAGCTCCGTTAAGACCAATGTTTCCCGAGGGTGTTAGACCCAGTCCTCCTACTAGACCAGCGCACATATCTGACAATATATCACCGTATAAGTTAGGCATTACCAAAACATCGTATTTTGAGGGGTCCTGTACCATGTTAAGACACACGGTATCCAAATATCTTTCCTCAAATTTGACGTCGGGATACTTCTTGGCCATGTCGCGACAACAACGAAGGAAAAGACCATCTGACATACGCCTATAATAATAAAAAACATACAATTAATTAATTGCAATAATTTTGAGAATAGTATACTTTATGAACGTTTCTCAATTTAAATTTGTTCAAAATTCCAGCGTTTTTTCAACAATTCCATTCAAAACTCCATTGAATACTCAATTAAAACGCAGAGGTCAGTAATAAAACAAAATATTTCATAGTATTAAATATCTCTTCGTATACTATATAAATAATATAATTATACGGCACGTAATTATTAAAGAAATTACAGTGAAGAGGGTACGAAATTCTAAGAAACTACACTGAAAAATCGTACATAAAAAGTATACAGACATGAATGGCTTAATTTATAACAAAATTCAAATATATTTTCAATTTGCATACGAGTGGTTACGGAAAATTTAGAAAATAACATTAGAACACATCTAAACTACAAACATATTTTTCAATGTTACGTGAATCACTGTACAGTGTGATTACCAGAAGATAAAATTTAATATATATGTATCTTAAAGATTTCAATTAAACCATTTTAGAGCTTATAGTTTGACAAAATGGAGAAATAGCCATTAAGAAAAATATTTTTAGGAAAATGTCACTTACATAATATTGGCTTTATGTACGGCAGTGACCTTCTTTCTCTTGTTCTCTTTAGCGTATTGGAATGCAAATTCCGCCACTCTTCTTGAAGCATCTTCAGTGATTAGCTTGATACTTTGTACTACACCATCAACAATTTCATGCTCAATGCCTGAGTATTCACCTTCAGTGTTTTCTCTTATTGTTACCACGTCCACATCATCATAAAGAGTTTTGTATCTGAAATAAATTGAGAACAAAATAAGTAAACATTTTATTCAAATAATCGCTACTCACCCCTCTAAGCTTCTACATGGTCTCACGTTGGCATATAAATTGAATTCTTTCCTTAAGGCTAAGTTCAGAGATCGATGTCCTTTACCAACTGGGGTCATTAATGGTCCTTTAAGACCGATTTTGTTCCTGCAAATAAACAGATTAAAATAAAAAATGTGTCTGCGATCTTATACCAAAATCTTAATTTCCCTCTAGCTCTAAAATATATCAGCTAACATAGCGGTAAGGCAAACTTTTATAATATGTCAGCTCTAGTCGCACCTACCATTTTTATATTATTTTCGGGCTTTTATGTGGAAAAAACAACGCTGTCGACTACTGTACAGCAGAAGATTAAAAATGTTGAGTAAATTACGAAAGAAAGTTATGTCGCTCATTATGAAGTACAGTTGCGGTTCCCTTGCTTGCATATATGCTTTTCATACCATAAGAAGAGTTTTACAGCAGAAACAGAAATTATTCTTGAGCAAATGTAGTTACCGGTATAGGGTACTAAGATAATTAATCCATGATAAATATTTGGATGCAATGACACATTATTTTGAACATATATTTTACCACTAGCTAACTTTCAAAATTATATTGCCCAATAAATGTGATTAATAAAGTACCAAACAATCATGCAATAGTATTTTATTTTATATATCAACTTTTTGTTTGAATTTCAATTTTGTTCCACCAAATAGCATGCAAACTTTTTGACTTAAAAATGCCATCGGTTTTAATTAAAACGCTCCTAAGAGATAAAGAAAGGAAGTCTCATAGATAGTATCTAGAAGAGATATAAACTCTGATCAAACGTTTAACAGTTACTTCTGGCGTCAAACCGTCTCTAAAAAATCAGCATTTTGCAGATACTTAGAAATCACCTGATATGGGTTCAATTGAAGAAAATCAGTAGTGCCGTTTTCGTTAATCAATTTTATTAAATTGATTTGAATGATTTTTAGACAACCATAAACATAATGTTGGTTCAATGGTTCATTTCAGTAAAGTTTGGAAATAAAGCATTTAATACTTCCTCCTTATAGGGATGGACATGTATACTATTTGTTAGCGAACGTGAAAGTACCTCCACATTTTCCATACTGGAAAAGTATGCGCACAAATATCGACATTCAGTGTGCGTGTATTAATTTAATGAGCCTTTAAACCGTTGCAAATTGATAAGATAAAAATATGAAGGGGGATGAGCAAACAAACAAAAAGAAACACTTTGAGCTTCTAATTAAAAAATTCATGGGGCTATTTATTAGACTCTAGTAGCTCGTAAAAATCAAAAAATTATTAGCTACGGGATCTGCTTTCGAATTAAAATCCAAGTAAAATTCTATATAATTAAACTTCCTTCATAAGTCCTCTAGACTAAACTAATCCCATATAAATTTTAGGTTTGATAAGGTTTACCGATTGTTTAATAAGTGATACCGAATTAAGGAATGTCGACTCATAATATATACAATTGATCATAGGTAACGTTGCAGGTTGGCTTATTACCTGTCTCGTGTATTTAAACTATTTAGTATGTTTATGACGAGAAATTAAGTTACTATAGAAATCTTAATAGTAACGCAACTCATGAATGAAACCGAGAACAAACTTTTGGTAAATCAATTAAACAGATTTGTATAAATTCTTCAATTCGAGTTCCTCTTTATAATGCAGACATTTATATAGAGCGATCAATCCCACAGGAACAACAGGAAAATTTTCAGTCAATTCTTATTTAAACAAAAAAACACATAGTTTTGTGAGTGAACATTTTGTCTAGACGTCGCGGAGTCTCAGCTACTCTTACGAATTTGGATGAAAATAAGCGACCATCTCAACGCAGTTGCTACAAAGCGTTTAAGAAGAACTTTAATACGTAATGTCCAAGAGCTGTTACCATCTTTGGTATTTTGCTAGGGAGAATTTTCGAACCCTGGATAAAATTTGCCACAGAAATACAGTTCATACCTGTTAACAGAGTCAATGGCAGCTTGGGGGATGCCAAACTTTCCATCTGGGCCCCTTACAGGAGTAACATCCACAGATTCCCATTCGATAGGAACCTTGGCTGATTCAAAGATCTGTTGAACTGCAGCAGATATTTCAGGGCCAATTCCATCGCCAGGTATGAGGGTGCACTTCTTTATTTCACTACTGTAGAGTCTTGAGCTAATCGGTTTGCTGGAAACCTGCAAGCAATCAAGTATCTCACACCCTTATGTTATGGTATATTTATACACAGTTTATGTGAGTTGTCAATAAATTGGGTGTTGTAAATAAATACAAAGAAACGCTTGTTTTAGCCGTACATATGTTGGAATTTTAGTATTTCGGGCATTTCCAGTAACTTTTAATTGGCATGTGATATAACCTAAAAAGCTTTTGCGCCTTGAGTTATATAACACTTACAATTTCTGCGGTTCTACCGCTATTCTTTGGCGGATTTTTAGCCAGGAACCGAAGCAGCCCGCTAAACAATTCGTTGATATTTTTCCCATTGAAAAAACCAGACATTCCAACGTTTTTTTGTATCAAACTCAAAGGCGCACGTTAACTATCACCCAAAGTGATTGCAATGAAGTTGAAATGCAGTGTTATGGAAATTAAGCAGATCTACTTACAATCTTCCTGAAAAACTGAGCTGCCATCCTAATTTATGTTAAAAATGCTTAAAATAACCCCTTAATTTATTTTTAGCACCCTCAAAGGTGTTTAATGAATGACAAGTGCCCTATTTAAAAACAGCGCATGTCAGATTATTGAAGTAGCTGTATGTAGCGATGTCAAGTTTTGAATGTTCATACTTCAGGTCTATTGCTGAATGTTGCTAATTTTAAAATATAAAATTCGCAATTTTTAATTGGGCAGTTTTTTTAGTTGATTTACTGAATTACTGGAATTAAATTGTTCAATTTTCATCTTTCTTTTCAAGTTCACTGTACTAAAATGCTTTTTAACTATGATCAGGAATTAATAAAGCATAAAATTTCGTTAAATCTGCAGAATTCAAATGTAAAACTAGACTTCCTATATTTATTTTAACAAAAATATTTGAAAATTGTTATATTTATAAGTCATACCAACTCAAATATGTTCGTAAAATTAAAGGGCAATCTCAATAATACCAACAGAACAGTCTATAATGTTGCGATCTGCCGAATCTGCCAAACTTTTGAAGTTTGGAGGTTAATTTTCTCGGATTTTTAATGACTTTTTCTGAAAACGAGTGAAATTTGTGTATTTTGTTATAATACCAACTGTATTCAATGCCGCTTTGTGAAGGAGGTGTCCCAAACTTGAGGGTTCGACTACAACAATAAATTATTTCTGCAAACCACAAAAGATCATTTTAAAGATAGTTTAACAAATATGGCGGATCTGGATGGGAATATAACTTTGTTGAAAAAAAGTAATATATCTGTATATGTAGACGAAGCTCTACCAGATATTCTGGTTGTTACTTATGAGTTGGGCTTGAAGATATTTAAGGGCGTACTTTTGGACACCACCAAGAGGTAAGGCTTTTCCTTATATACCTATTTTAACACTTCCACCCCTCAACTCTATCAAGTGTTTATTAGCTACAGATTCCAGGCAATTTGCGTGTCAATACACATGCAAATATCCTATATGCAGGATTGAATATTTAATCGAAATATTTGAATTTTTGCAAATCAAACAATTTAGAATCAGTGCTCATATATCAATTCGATCACTCAGTGTTTTATGTGACGAATTGCTTTCATGATAAGAATTTTACTCTTTACAACTGTGTCAGGCCTGAAAAGCTGTTCTATGGGGGTTCGCTCATTCGATAACAATTCAATTTAACAATAATTGATATTGCTGCACGCGTCTTTGTGATGGAGTACTGAACATCGGTTATCCAAATATTTCTTGTCAAAACCCAAAGCCCCTTTAACGAAAGTTATGATTTGGTAGAGAAATTTAATAATTTTTAATAATTTAGCAGATGTTTCAAAAGAACATTGGGAATTTAAAATATGTTTTTTAATTTACCAACCACGAGTAATTCTTAGCATTTTTATGCATTAAAAATAGATCCTTCTTTGCGTTCAAAAACACCGAAATGGTCTTAGACAAAAAATATAGAAAACCGATAAAGGCATTTACTTATAGTGATCAAAGTAAGCCAGAAAAACGTCTTTAGTAGTTAATTAATGAACTTCTATCTTTTGACGAAAGAGATACCTACCATAATCAAAATTCTGAAGAAAGTGTAAGTCTCGCATTGATTTAGTTGCAACCTCGAAAATCAAAGACGGTAACTGAAATGGCTTGAGAAGCTTGCAAGATTTTCTGCATATTTGGAGCCCCGAGTATTTTTGATACTAGCGGAATAAAGGTTTAAAAATAAAAAGCATATTTTCCACAATCTGGTATAAAAATAATGTCTATATACTTATTTAAAAGTAACAACTACAGTAAATACTACTTATACTCTACTACTTATTTAACAGTAAATGCTGTCCATTTATAGTGAATAACTCTGTACATACACTGTTAAAAAACCGACAGTATTTGAATTAGGTACATGTGGATATCCGAATGGATTCTGTAATCCGGAAGTTTTGATCAACTGTCGAGTTTTGTCTGTTCGAATTATCGATTCTCAATATTTTCATTCTACGAAATCTTTGTTGGTTTCAGAAATTTGCCTTGTGGTATTCCCAACTTGAACCCTGCATTTAATGTACCGAAAAATCCAGATGATGATCCATTGTATGCAGTTAACCAACGGTTTGCGTACTTGGATCCAAATGCCCAAAAGAAGAAAGTGCAGGTTGGTTTTATTACCTATTTTCACAAAATATTGATTGTTATATTGCTATATTACATAATGGTAAATTAAGATAATATACAGCGTGATTTATTTTTAATTTGATTATCTTGAGCAACAGGACAAGCATTAAAATACTTGGGTCTCACAAACATGGGTTATATCCGTTCTTCAAAAATTTTGTTACAAACATGTAGAAAATTCCAAACCATATTAGAAGGTAAAGACTCATTGGTTATGCAAGAAGTACAATTTAAGGTCCTGCTTTTGAATCAGTCACTGTATATTTTAATTATTTTGTTCTGATATCGTAAACACTTGTGCTTGCAGAAGTAGGGATCAATTTTTCTACAAGTTACCTGAATTCAGGGTGAATTAATTAAAGCATCGCTTCCTTTATTAACTATATTAAATTAAAAAAAATATGTTAAAATAATTAATTCAATATTTATTTACGTTATTAAATAGCCGATAAAATCAAAAATAATATATTTGATATATATTGTCAAGAAAATTTGCCTGTTTTGTTGTTTTTACTATCAGGAGCGTTTGAATTGTAAGACGAGAATTTGTGTGACGATTTTATTCTTCCACCGTGTACAATTTTTTTGTATTAAAAAACTGAAAAGCAAATATCAGTATTATTACTTTACTTTATCTTTAGGGTTCAATTAGATATTCGGTATGTTTTTTGGAGAACAGCTTGCTTAATGTAATATTAACAGAATAATATAATTCAAAGAGGTATATTAAGAAAACGTTAATGTAAAACTCTTTGTGCAGGTACCAAATAAATATAAGAATAGCAAAATGACTGTGAGACTGAGGCCCAGGCAGGTACTTTGTTCAAAGTGTAAGGGAATTTGCAATGAAAACTCAGGTAAATTCTCAAAACTAACGAAATTTCGTAGATTTAACATTGCTTATTATTGGTTTTATTATCAGAACATGCTTATTACACTCATTGTTATATGTATTTGGTAATTCTGTAGAAAACGTATCCAGGAAGAGAAAGTCTTCTGAGAGTGTAACCAATGCAACACCAGTTGCGAGGAGGGCAACAAATGCTCCAGTCACAAGGTAAAATGCGGCAATTTACCTTATTTTAACATGTATTTGAATTATTTTTTATGCATTATTATTGTTCAGGTCAGTAAGAACTTATTTAAGTGCAAAGAGGAAACTCAGAGGTTATAGTCAAGAAGGACCAGAAGACGCCAAAAAATGTAGCAAAAAGGCAGAGAAAACTGAAGAAAAAGAAGTTGGTAAGGATTATCCTAAACGCATGTGAACAGGCTAAACAACATCAAAACTTATCATCTTTTTAAAAGGCAAAAATGTTGGGGCGAAATACCCAACAAAAATGTTCTGAAGAAAGTTGGAGTTATTTTTATTTGGATTCGCTTTCGTTTAATTTTAAACATACTTAGGAGTTGAGTACTTCTAAATTAACGTCGTTTATTTTTTCATTTACTGATGTTAATAAATATAAATTTAAATAAAAAATTAAAAAAATTGAAACTGAAATATCCCATGTATGGTACATTTTACTTTAAAAAATATATTATTATAGAATATGTTTTGTTTTACGGTTAAATAAAAGCAATCCCAGAACGCAAATATTATTCACTAAACATGTTTTAAAAAAGTTCTAAAAATAATGTTATAATAATTACAAAATGTATTGTATGTTTTAATTGTTCACATTTGTAAAGAAAAAATTGGCAACCCACAGCTTTTCGCAGAACATGGAAACATTGTGTGTTATTTTCAAACTTATTTAGAAGAAATGACCATTCTTTGTTTAACGCCCTATTTTCGATAAAAAAATTAATTAGGGGTGCGTTTTATGAATTTATTTGAATAAATTATTATTTAATTTTATCCAAATAAACTTGAAACTAAATTAACTGAACACTAAATTTATAGTTCAAAATGCTCTACATTGGTATTTCCATTTGCTTCATGAAATAAATTTAATCTTTTTTAATTAATTTTCAACATTGTATTGAAACGAAGAATTTGGTCGATTTACCCTACTAACATTTTAGATCATAGAATTTACTGTAAAACTTTATACGTAATTTTCTTTATATATCCTTTTATTTGTTATATATTTATTATAACCTGCTGTGTATGTAGTGGAAAATCCGACATGGGTGGATCCCGATACGATACCTTCCGCTAAGAAACCTCTGTCCAATATTGAGAATGAACCTCAAGATGACCCGTTGTTTATAAAGCATTCCGACGAACATTCCGAACAATTCCAAGAGACCAGTCCTGTTCTTGGAGAACAACCCGTCTTTCAACAGCCTACTCAAACGCAAGTTTTAAGGGCTGCACGAAGGACAAGGTGAGTATAGTGCCGGTTAGGTAACATTGTAATTTCAAATAAGGAATTAATGGCATTTTCTTGTACGTTGTTTAATATGTCAGCCTGATGAGAAAATTAATCCATACCATGAAGTGTAAAATATTTTTGTATAAACGAATTTGGGATCTAGGTTATTGTTTATCGCCTCCAAAGACATGAAAATGTAGGATCATTATGTCTCTTACTTTTTTTGTTAATATAGTAGGAAAGTAGCAATCGAATTGAAGTCAAAAATGAAGATGTTAGTATATTTATGTTTATTTGAACAGAAAGAAAAAAAGCAACAGCGCAACAGATGAGGAAAGTTCGACCGAACAACCAACGAATGCGAGTGGTCCAATAGCTGGAAATGTTACCCCAAATACAAGAACTATTAAAATATCGTATGGGCCCCAAGGAGAAGGGACTGTTCTCAAAATACCAGCACAAATAGGTTATTTGATTTAATTTTTTTTTGTTATTATATTTAAAGTTTAAATAGATTGTTTGTTTCTACCTCAGCACTGGATGGATTGTTTTTATGAAAACACCAATATCATCAAAATTGTGTGAAGCCTAATATAGATGTGTAGCAGTTGTAATAGAACTAATTGTATTTAGTGTGTGTAAATGTAATGAGATCTAAATGTCGGTTATTTACTTACAGCATATTTCTGACAATTTTTTTTTAAAACGTGCCCAAACATGCAAATTTAAATACGTTGCCACAATGTTTACACACTGTTTTAGTGCTATTATAATATAATTGCGTAGTTTAGTTATAATGTAGGTATTAGACCGTGATTAACGTTGTCACGAGGCTCTCAAAGACTAATGTTCCCAATTTCCGCACCAGACAATGTCACTGACGATGATTTGGAGGAAAATATCAATATTCCACCACAGGCGATTTCAGTAAAGTTGATGAACACCAAAGCAGCTAGAAAGGCTATGAAAAGGGCGAAAAAGGAAGCTAGAAGGAAAGTGTTACTTGGTGGCAGTCCTTTATATTTAGGTGAGACTTTGCCAACAAGCGTGGTCAAACAAACAAAAAAAAAGTGGTTTTAATGTCTGGTGTATTACATTTTTTGGAATTTTTACCCTTCGTTAATTAATCGAAAATGTTTATTTATTGTAGGTGGTGCTTCTCCTAGATACTTACCAAGTCCAGGCGCCTCACCTAGATATACGTTAGGAGGATCGAGTCCAAGGTATACAGTTGGTGCAGCCTCACCTAGGCAAGGTCTGAGTAAGTGACCACTTTTGAGACAATAATGAGAATAACAATTCATCAGTGATAATACATTTATTTGATGTTTTTTGCCCGATTTTTTTTTGATAACGTTTATTTCTGCCTTCGCTATACAATGAGTCCTCACATTTTTATTATTTTTCAGATGTCTTCTCAAAGAATAATTTCTGAAAAGCCCCACTTTTCACTTAATTCACACTAATTTTTTAATTATTTCTTCGAAATGCTCTTTAGTTTTTGAACAAATTTAATTTACTGAGGCCAAACTATTGCGGCATAGTATCGGACTAACATAAATTTAACATGCAGTATAGAAAAAAACGTAAAAAATTGGTTTTGCAATACCAATTAGTAACATACAAGCGCACGTTATTTCATTAATAGTATTTCAGGCGCACAAATAAGTTTTCTTGCACCAGGAAAATTGAAAAGAAAACGATGAGGAATTTGATTAACATTTATCATTTAATTTTATGTTTGTATTGTGTAAAGCAAAGCGTAAATATCTAAACATAAATATTAAATATTGTAACGGAGATCATATGCGGGTATTTTATTTCAAAAAGAAATCTAAGGCTAATACTTTTTTTTTTAAATACTGGATATGCATTAATTCCGCGTTTGATTTTTAGTGCAGGTTGTTTTATTTTCACCTGATTTATATCAGCAATAGATATATGTATTGTTTATTTGCGGATTTTTGAAGACGTTTTTGATTTACGGTCATTCTTGCGAATTTACAATATAATGATTTTTGAATGAATTCTTGTTCTATAGTAAAACTTCTTAAATTTTACTTTAGTTGTTAGTTAGTTACTTCAAGTCAAAATAATTTATCAGAGAGTTCATATTCTTTCTTGCATTTAAAAATTAATTAAGTTAATATAGTTATTATTAGTCAGATTTTGCAAATAAACCCTTTAAAAGATAAAACGCATAATAAAACAAGGCTGCGCTTGTAGGTTCATATCACACCTATTTTTTTATATGTCTCAAAAATTTTTATGCGAACAGAGATACAGTACAAAAGAGTTTTATAAAAAGTGCTCATATTTCATATAGTTTGAGTAGAAATAGAAAAAAGTGCTCTTATTTCATCAACTTCATTTCTCTTACAACGTGAGTCTAAGTATGCTAGGTAATAATTCTTGATTAATTTTTGATAGAAAATTCGTTCTTTATTGTCAAAGAAGAGCACTTTTTTATGAATCTGTAATAAAGGACATGATTAAATTCTGTCTTTTTAAACAAGACAATATTTTTTCGTCGAAATAACGAAGAAAGGTTTTAAAACATGAATCCGCTTCTACTGTAACATACTAAAATAATCATAAGTGCATAAAAACTGGAAATTCACGACGATTGATTCAATGTCTTCCTTTCTTGTAACGTGTATGTATAATTTTGCTGCTTGTGGAAGATTGTCTTTATTCAAAGTTAAAATGCAATATCTCGCATTCTAACATCAATTTAAGTCAATTTCTCCAGTACTTCTTTTGGTTTCACACCATCATGAGTTAAATAAACGTTTATTATTTGTCTAGCGAAATATCCAGAGCTGAGGATACACATAGGTGCGAAGTAGATCAAGGAAAGCATTGGATTTTAATTTTGTCTTAAAAATTGAGGAATTTGAAATAATCTGAAACTATATTTTGAGTTTGCTAAGCAATAATTTAATTATTTTATGTCAATAAACCTGTACATTTTGTTCACTATTTAATCATAGAAATCGTAATATAAAATGTCTAAAGCATGTACCTAAATTAGTCAGGTATTGGCCAGGTAACAAAAGGCATGTTATGTCATTTAATTTTACAGTTCCCAGAAGAAGAAAGCATAAGATGAAACACAAGAAGAAACACAAAGAAGATAAAGACCGGAAACATAAAGAAAGTGAGGTATGTTAAATTATTTTTGAGTTATGTGGTATTGAAATCGTTATTTTAAGTTTTAAAAATATAGATATGAGAGTAATTCAGTAAATATGGAAGTATATTGAAATATATTTGAGCACAATTGAATGAGCACGAATAATTCAAATAGTCCTAAAATTACGAATGTTTGAATATTCTACAGCGTGTACCGATCCAAGTATTCCAAGAGCAACTAGTCAAATTTAAATGTTTTTTTTGTTATTTAAAGTTAACATACATAACTTAATATTTTTCGAAATTTGAATTTTTTATTCAATACTATTACTATGCACTTTATTGTGTCCGGTTTTTCAGTTCCGCAATTACAAAAAAATATTGCGTTTGGTCTTGTCGGATAGATATAGATATAGTAGTATTGATGATGATTCGTGGTGTTATACGAAATATACGATCAAAAAGATATCATATCTTTATCTTATAAAGAAAATTGTTTTGGACAGCTTTTGACGAACTTGAATTTTGAATAATGGAGTTATTTGGAATTTTTATCACTTAATGAAACATGCAACTGTGCAAGCCTCTAATAATTTTTTTATGATTTCATTTAGGCGTTTTTTTGAAATATTAATATTAGAAAAATGGTGTTTAAATTAACTCAGCTCCAAAAAGTATTGGTTTAAAAGTCCTATTTGAGTTTTTTATTTTTTTTTAGATGAAATAAATTAAAACGTTTTAGAACGCGATATTTAACGATTAGTTTTATTTTTCGCAGGTTAGCAGTTCCACGCAAGACGATACAAAGGAACAATGCATCACTCAGAAACTATCAATCAACCTAAAGCGTCTAAAAAACACTTACACATCATGTTCAGCACAAGAGGAAACTACTTCGAGTTCAGATGAACATAGTGAACTTGTACCTGATTTTCCTCCACCAAATCCTCCACTGATGATGAGAATCAACGCCCAAACGTTGTCCAGTGCGTTGGGTTGCGATGGTATTTTGATACCCGATTAATCAACGCTTGAAATTTCGTAAATTTGAAATTTCCAGGCGTGCGTCTTCTCGTTGGAGACGTAGTTTGGGGAAAGATACATGGTTTTCCATGGTGGCCAGGAAAGATCTTAACTATTACCAATTGTAATTCTCAAGGGCCTCAAGCCCACGTTACATGGTATGGATCATCAACTTCAAGTCTTATGCAGTGTGATCAGTTGAGTCATTTCCTGGATAACTTTAAGGTAAGATCTATAGAATAATCATTAATCAACCGTAAATAAATTACTAGTTGCAATACTTCAGGCGAACTTAGCTAGATTCAAATTATTTCTCAGTCACGGCGCACATTAATAACGTGAATAATTGTCTTTGTTACACGGGGTGTTTCAGGGGGAGATGTATATGTATACTTTAATTTGGTATTCTGCAGTAATTCAAACGTGGTCTGAAAGTTCCTCAAAGTAGTTCTGGAAATACTTCTTCTAGAGTATGTATACAGGACTCTTAAAGTCAACATAGAAGCTTATATTTTATGTCTTTCACCAACAGTTACTAGTATTTTCATTAATTTTAAGATGGAAAATTGGCATTAAATTCAATGTAACATCAGCCTGACGATGGTGGCAATTAAATCGGCAGGAAATTGGGCGCCATTACGTTTTGAACTCGGTCTTTTGATGGCTTAAATCTCGGACTAAATCTGACAATATTAGAATAAACATCTGTTAATTTAAAAAAAATATTAACAAAACATTAGATCTGACTGTTAACCTAATAACAGTCAACGATACTACATAGAGTTTTCAAAAGTTTGCTTCACAAATACCACACGGTTTTCCGTATTTGAAAAATAAGCGAACAAATTAGCTGTTTAATTCTTCCACAAGCGCGCACTTTTCAAATTCGCACATGCACAATTTTAGTAAAATAATAAAGGGTATAGAAAATCCGTAGATTGAGCTCAAAACGTATTTTGAAATGAAGTGGCCTGCATTTTTTTATACCTGTTTAATTACAAAGAATTACATTTTTTCTGGCAAAAAATGTCTGGTATCCTCAGCCAAACTTTGTTAGAATACCAACAAATATTTTTGAGCTAAAACATTATTCTAAATCAATTTTTACCGCTCTGTATATCCAAAACGAAGCTTTTGCAGTTCTATGCGTGTAAGAGATGCTTAAATTTTAAACATTGAAATAGCTACATTTCCTCCTTAAATGCTTTGAGTAAAAACGAATTCAGTGTAATTGAATTTTATGTACTGGCTAGGTGCGATATAACAAAAAGAAGAAAGGTCCTTACAAAGAAGCGATTAAACAGGCAACAACTGAAGCGCGTGAAAATGCAGACAACAGGGTTAGACAACCTTTGGGCAATTCTCCCTCACATAATATCATCCCTCAAGTAGTACCACCTGCTTTGGCATCACCTAGGGAAATAGATGTTGCTTCATAAGGTGTATGCAACTTTCATCTTCGTCTTTTACTGCTTGGTTTTCGACCATATTCGTAGTGTTTGTTTTAATAAACGCTTTATTCCTGAATTTTATGCCATGAATTCGGTGTTTTCTAAGTACACAGAATCGTTAGTGGTGCGATGATAAATGATCACACTGGGTTATTTATTTATATTTTGGCACCCACCACCAACAAAAAACATCATGGTTTTTCCGGAAAAAAATTAATTAGCTGTTAACCATACCGCTATGCTTTATCTAATCATAACAAAAAGGTTTTATTCTGTTTTCATTTAAAAACCAAGTAAATGCATGAGGTCCAGGAGGCAGCCCCTGGAAAGTGTGTGTATACAACGTTGATTGGGGTTGAAATATATATAAAAAGTTCACATGAGTGTCAAAAAAATGTTATATCTGCACATATGCATCTAACTTTAGAAAGTCATATGAACATTATTCGAAGTAAATCTGTTATTAATTGGTAATTAAACTTTGTTATTTTCAATTTTTTACATAAATGTACAAATAAATCTACAGGGTATTATCAATTTTGGAAAAAATGTAACTTTTATATTGATTTCAAGATGTATGTTGCCATGTTCTGCAGTTTACACAGTTTTTCATCTGACAATCAAAAACTTCACTGGACAATAATTATACCTCGTTGAGTTGTTAACACAAATCGAAAAATCCCATTAACACTGCCTAATTTATCCTGAATAGTGAGAATAGCTGCGCGTGTTGTGTACTTAGAAAACGACCCTGCAGTATAACATTATCCGTTATTTTCAACTATGTTTAGAATAATTGCAATTTTCTCTTATTTCACTACATAGGATTGTGTAGTGTCTGGATTGTCAGATGAAACACGTGCAAATCTCAACGTATTTTTGCGCTTACTTTAGTCAATAGCCCAAGTGTACTCTTTTAATATGGTGTACAATGAATTGTGTAATATAGTGTCTATATTTGGATTACGTGTTTAGGTATATACAGTGGGAGCATTTAAAAGCGAGGCAGAATTAATATTCACATACGTAATTTTGATTCACAAGCAAATTGATGCGGAATATCTGCCATATTTTTAAATAATCGATCAATTCGAATTTTTTTCAAAAAAATTCCGTAATATCAAAATATACAATTCATCTCGCTCTACAATCCGAAAAAATTGCGATATATTGTCAAAATCTGACAATAAATAGATTTTATAAAAGTGTCCCGCTTTTAAGTAAGTCACACTGTAGTTCAAATTAACTACTTTTGTATTTTAACATGATTTTTAAGGAAACAAATGCGCAGTTTTCAACAATCAAATAACTGGTTTTTATTAATCGATATATTGGCTAAACTACCGAAATCAAAATTCAGCTCGTCGTGTGTTAAATATATAATACTATTAAGTGTTAAGCAACTGTATGTTTCCCAAAATTGTGTTGTATACAATAATGTATCTGTGATTTTATCCTCTTGGTATAAGTAAATAAACCCAATTATTTGCTAGTAATGTATTTAATTTCCACAGTACAGACACCCAAAAACAAGTATATATTTCAAATAAAAATAAATTATTTGTATAAAATTTTAAAAATATTTAGAATATTTACTTGAATCGATTCACTCCCATTGAAGGTGTAATTTTTTAATACGACTATGAATCCGACTTGTGCAGTTTAATGCTGGAAACATTTCGTTTAAATCACCGTAATTCATTAAACTTAATCCGGCTAAGCCAAAATACGTGTGCATTGGATCTGATGCCGAATTTACCTGGAACATAAAACAGTTATGGGTTTAACACTCACCAGAAATGTTCTTTACTTACCCATTTTGAAAAACCACCATATTTGTCTTGTGTCATTAAAACAAAGTTAGGATTATCGTCTGATTCTATAAACTGATATGCATTCAGAAGTTTCAGAGCTCCTCCAGTCCAAAACGAGTAGCAAGTGTCTGTCGGTTTATTTGGTCTACCATTGAAACCTAAGGAAAAAGTCCAAAACACTTTTCAATCTGATTATTTTATAATAGGAATTGGTGTGTACACAGTGGATGAAATCAAAGAATCTGTGTATTCATTACACACTTCAATACAAAAAAAAATTCTTTGATTATTTTATACTGGAATGCAAGAGGTAGTGAATGATTTTCCCTAATTTATTAAAGCACGGGAATATGATCCATTGCATAACATGTAGTTTTAAACTGATCTATAATTGATTTTTTTTTAATGATACTAATAACAAAGTATATAATTTGCACGGAGCAGTACTAGTAAGGTAAAAAAAACGAGTATTTTGTTTATGGATTTTCCAAATATCCTTATTCAAACCATCATCAGGAAAACGAGTGGCTTCCAATTAAACGTGCAGTTTTGCTTAAAATAAGCGAAGATAGCACCACAAACAAAACAATAAATTAATATGCCAAAACACCTAATCAATTTGGGTACCGAATGTAAAAAAAAAACAACCATAAACTTGCGAATTAAATTTCGTTCCTACAAAACAAAAAATCTGTAAATATTGTTAAACAAGTGCTTCGGTCCCGAGTTACAAGGTGGCCAAGTTTTCAACACGATGGCCTTTTTTCAGTGTAATTTTTTTTTTAGTTTATGCTTCATTGTTTGCACAGAAAATTATTGGTTAATTTTCAAAGGATGTGTAAGATCATTTTTCAAAGAAGCAATTCAATTGATTTTTCGGGAAAGTTTGTGCACAATATTTAAACCAATATCAAAGAAAATACAAACTGTTAACAATCTATAGAATTGTACATACTTTCCTGACTGTGTTTCAATTCCAAATCAAAATTAATTCCTGGGTTTCAGTCATTTATTGTCTCTATTTATCAATTGAAATACGTTTCGGTGTATTTTTCCATCATCAGTTTTTATGTGTAGCGTTGTTGCTACTTTAAGCCTTGGCATACATTTTTACAAGTATATATTTTTACAGGCATATAAAAATGTATGCCAAGGCTTAAAGTAGCAACAACGCTACACACAAAAACTGACGATGGTGGAAAAATACACCGAAACGTATTTTAATTGATAAATAGAGACAAGAAATGAGTGAAACACAGGAATTAATTCTGATTTGGAATTCTATAGAATGGGAGTAAAACGTTTATAGACCTATTTTTATCGTAGCTTTTGATTTTGTTTTACGTCCATCAATTATAATTCAGGATTTGGAAGAATAAAGTTGACAATTAATCCTTTAGGTAGTATACAGTTGATAGTCAACAGTTTCACAACGTTTAAAATGTTAATTCTTTTTATTCAAAAAATATTCAAGTACATAAGATAAGATTTTTTCTATAAGAAAATTGAGGCAATTTCCTGTTCTTATTTCACCTACTTGTTTTGCTTCTCGCTTTCTTATTTAAGGTTTAACATAAATCCTACTAACGAGCCTTTATTCTCTTTTTCCAATTTCAAGACAATTGAATTTCCAGAACACTGTGATTATCTTACCTATTTCCAATCTTGACAAAAGCCATCTTCTTAAGTTCTTAAATTGTTCTTGTGATAATATGTGAAGATTATTGCTTAGTGCTAAGGCAGCGATGGCGCAAAATGTTGATCCACAGTGACTTTCTAAATCTGGTCCTTGACCTATTCCTCCATCATATGACTACATAGAAAGAGACTACATATAATAATTCTGAGTATAAAAAACGAGTTTTCTACAAACTCTAACAACTAGCCTGATTTTTGACAATTAATCGATAAATGAGTGCCTGATCCCATACATAGTTGTACTTGCACTACCAATACCTTTTTCACTTACTATGCTTTTCAATATAAAGTCAAGCATTTTTTCAATATCAATTCCGCTCCAGTTATTCAAAATGTATGATATCGCAGCAGCGCAAAATACAAATCGCATATCACTTTCTGCACCGTCTATGGCCCCTTTGTATGAACCGTCATCCAATTGTAAAGCCCTTAAACCTAACGGTCTCCTGTTAGTTGAATATTTGAAGCAGATGTTCATTTACAAACTTTTTATAATTTCCTTCGTGTTGACCCTCTTTAGGTCATCGCCTAATATTAATAAAGATAACAAGCAGGAGTAAGTTGTTGCTATATGACCCCATTGGTAAGCTTGGTGCTTTCCTCTATACTCCCGGGTGTTTATGGTGGTGGAACCCTGAAATCCACTGACTGGCTCTGAAACCACCATCACATAGAAATGAAACTGTTGAGCTTGGATGCAACTAGCTAACCTACCATCATCCTCCACTTGTAAGCTATATAACCAATCTATCATTTGGTTTTTACGTTCTTCGGGTATATCATCTATGTCACCTAGTATATCTAATCCAGACACACAAAAATACAAAACAATTGATCTGCAAAAGTAAGGTGAATCAGACTTAATTATCAGACAGCGTACTATGTAAATTATATGATGTACAATTATTATTAGCATCTTTGATTATTCTATGCTAGGAAAACCCAAATATTACTCTGCTCTAAATGGTTTTGATTCGTACTTTGAGGATAATTTTAACCAGAGCAAAGGAACAACTGTTGTCTAAAAATGAAATAAACTTCACTAACTTTAACAGAAACGAAGTTAGAGGGTTAAACCCGAACTACAGTTGGGCGGTGTCATTGTGCTGCACCACAGGCACAGGATAATATAAATACAGCAGCTGCACCAGTTACCGCATAAAACTACAGAAGACTTCAACTTTGTATCAACGATTCTTCGTTGATTTACCATTACCGTGTGCAAAACCGCAAAATTGCGGTTTAAATAAGACAAATAAGAATAAGAGCATCAAGTAAACTGAACAAATTTAGCATATATAAGTAGTTCCAGGTAAAGTAAATAGTCCACTTACCTATTTGAGTCCATGTTTGCTAAAAAAGAAGGCATGCGACCATTTAGGAATCTATTGAGGTATTTTTTATGCAATTCTTTCTGAAATGATAGTTTTAGTAAAGTAGCCATCTCTTTACCACTTATACCATTCAATTATCGGCTGCGATAATATATCTGATGTCTGATGTGTTACTTGGAAATATTTATTACACTGTAACAGGGCGTAGGTACTTGCATAAAACTGCACATAGGAAATGGTTACGAGACTATTTACATTAACGTTTAACAGCCTTTAATGTGCGTTTAGTTTGTTGGAAACCATCTCATTTCTCATATAAAGCAACAATTTTGACTAAAATAAATAAAATAAATAACGAAGACATCATATAAAATGTCTTAGATAATAACCTAAGAATCGAAATATTTATGGTTTGATCGAGCATTCTTCTTCGTTTCGATGATAACTACCTAACTTAAGGCTATTTTCAAAATTGAAAATACCTCTAAAACTGTGGTTAGAAATATAATAATCAAACTTTTATAAATTAAAATTGAGGAATTAAATGCAATCTAAACTTATAGCATTTAAAACAACAATAATTAGAGTGATGTACTTATGATAAATGCAATTATTAGTTCTTATTTTTCTGTGAGGCGCAAAAATTGCAATGCCAGTGAAATCAATTTCTAGTCCCATTAGTATATTATTTACAATTTTTTATTTACTACATGTGGGTTCTTGTTGGGAACTATGGGGATATAACGTTGAATTATCGGTCCCCAAAAGGGATGAAGTGCTAAAGTTTATCCGCAATCCTTACTGTTACAAATATGAGTGTTGTAATGACAACTGGATACAATTCAAGAAGCGAAGTAAGTAATCGTAATTACATAGAAAAAGGGTGTTGAATGTCCTTACGTTAGAGTATTTGTTGCCACTCAATACTTTGATCATTCTACTAAACGTAATCTAAGTACTATATTCCAATCTAATTTAGTTTGTGAGTTTTATGCAATGAACTTATAGACATACTAAAAAAGCTAATGTCCGGATGGAACCCCTGTACTTATATGAATAGGTGCATGAAATTGAAGACAATCTAATTCTACACAAACACTTTGTAAACCTTTTCTTCTAACGTACTACTCTAACGTACATACTTTTTACTTCTGATTACATTGCCGATTATTTATTTGAAAATGTCTTAAAATTATGAACTGAAACATACAATTAAGTAATATATCGGGAATAGAGATGTTTACAGAAGGTCAACAAGAATCCTCCAGCGCTCTAATGGAGTAATGGCTTTGAGTGGCTATAATTCTACGACCGTAATATCGATGCTTTAACGGTCAAATGACTCTCATATTATGATATAACACGCCGTCTTGTTGAATGAATATTTCCTGCTTTCCTGCTAAATTAACTTCTCCGAGAAAATGTGCCTTCGTATCTAGCGATAGCGCTGACCTGTTAATTAACATCTTATCATCATTGTCATCATCATCATCATATTTGTTTCTTTTCTTGAATGTTTCTTCCTAAAAAACCGGTCACTATTTTTGCCCCTACCACCTACCATACTTAAGCTTAATGTTAGTTAATGCTAAAAACTCGGTGGAAGATGGGGATCGATTCGAAATTAATTTCTTCTACTTCAATTGTGGACATTTTTCGTATTAAACATAACTCCACTCGGCCTTTAGTATTTATTAAGTAACTATCGTCAAAATTAGAGTCTTATTTTGGAACCTTTCTCACAAAGTTGCTGAAATGCGTTAGATTTGTATGGAACATGCTTGAATTTATTCACTAGAATAGTTAGAGTAGATTCTCCAAATTGTCAATAAGGAAAGGCCGCTTTCTCTTTTTAAGTTTCTGGCAAATTTCTTGGGAACAGCTTCCAAATATGCAAATTGTTAGATATAATGTATGATTCATATTTTATCTGAACTTTGAGTATACTGTAATGAAAATAAATGTTGAATGCGCTCTAAAAGTGCTAAATACACTAAAAATTAGAAGTTGAAAATGTAAAATGCTATCTTGCAAAAATTGTTGTCCACATATCGCCTATTATACACACCTTTCAGACAATTTAAACAATATTTCTATCGTACCGATCACATATATATACTTGTGTTTCAAACATTATTCCACAGAATGAAAAACATTTTGTCAGAAACTTCGTAATTTCAACTCGACTATCGACTATTTATATCTATCAACTTTGATCAGCCTGTCTAATTTGGTTTGTATTGTTTTCTCAGAACTGGAAAACAACTTCTCCACTCATGTATTTGGACAGCCATTGTTGAACGCAGCGGTGGACGCACTGTCTTCACATTTTAATAAATATTTTCAATCTAGTAAAGCTCTAACAATGAGTTTTCATGGGATGACAGGAACAGGAAAGAATTATGTAACCAGATTTATAGCCGATAGCATTTTCACTAATGGAATGAAAAGTAAATACGTACATCATTTTTTTGGGCGTCTTCACTTCTCTGAGACGTCTTTACTTAAACAATATCAGGTGAGAACATGATTTGCTGTTCTTTTATGTAACATATGCAGGTTTCAGTTTTAAAGAATATAATTTCTTACACTTCCACAATATTTTCAATAGCATTTTAGAAAATGAAAAAATATGCTATTGAATTTGGCTGTACGAAAATTGTAAGACTGTCGAAATCATTCTTTCCACAGATCTGAAACGAAAGTCGAATATGTTTTCTTCTTATAATTAACAGGATTGTTAGTGATCCATTTCGTTTAAAAACCATACTTTTTAACTTTATAATTACAGAGCTGTGTTCAATATGTTAATTTATTAGCAGTTTAATTTTTAGACGGACCTGTACTCCTGGATCAAAGGCAACATAAGTGAATGCCCCACACAGTTATTCATTTTTGATGAAGTAGACAAAATGATTCCAAATGTGTTAGATTATATCACCCCCATAATCGACTACTTAGAAGATGTCGAAGGAGTGGATTATTCTAAGGCTGTATTTATATTTCTTTCAAATATCGGAGCTGATATTATCACGGAACACTTTCATGACCTCTATGTGCAAGAGGGTAAAAATAGGGAAGACTTGACGTTATCAGACTTTGAATATTTTATTCAGAAAGGAGCATTTAATGAAAATGGTTAGTATTTATTTGTTAAAATATATTCACTTTTTCTAATGTTTAAAGTTTTCGGAATTTGCCTTTAACCTACGCAGTACTATGGAATATACTATAGAGGGTGGAATATGCTGGCCCTGTATTTGATTACATTTTATAAATCTAACTATTTAATCAACGGAACGTCCCTTGCCCTGGTTGCGATTAGCAATATAGTCATATTTTTCAAGCGTTAAATATTTGATCGATTACTGCCTCAAAACTTGAATGCAATAAACGACTTTTCTTCAGTAGTCTTTACCAACTTCTAAAGGCGTATTTACAGTGTTTTTAGAAGTTGCCAACAGGTACACACTTTTAATTCATTTTCGTGGGTCATTCCGGACACTTAACACACACACACACACACACACTCCGGTTTAAGTTTTAAACTTTTTCCTACATAAGGTGTATGTTAAAGGACTTTATATAACACCCAACTTTGGTACTTCATCAGGGTCATTTATTATWATCATTATCACATTCAWGGAATTACTTTTAAACATTTTTTTTTGTTTTAGGAGGACTGTTCCATGGTAAAACAATATCAAATAACTTAATCGATCATTACATTCCATTTCTCCCATTGGAGAAAAAACATATTCAATTGTGTATAGAGAAAGAATTCCAAATCAGGAAAGTTTTACACCCACATGAAAATCATATAAAGTAAGTCCTGCGATTAACTATTTATTTCGGTACTGAGATAAATATTATTTGCGTTATTATAAAATAATTTACTTTCTTATTGTAACAGTACAGACGCGCTCTTCATCAACCAAATGTTCATTTCTTCAAAAAAGTTCAAAGTTTTTTCTTATTGATTTAAAATACACATGATTAAACAAAATTAGGTCTTTCAATTCACCTCTTTCAAGGTTTTGTTCCCTTTTATCATTTAGCCGTAAAAACCTTATGCATTACTGCAATTAGTAAGTAAATTATTCCATATTTGATAAATATGCTGTTTACACTCAATTTCGTTCTGTTTGCTATTTTCGTGCTATTTTCCATGCACTCACTTCAAATGTCTCACTTAGGCTGTTCTTCCCGTACCACAGTTTAATAACAATTTGTTTTTCTAGTGAAGTAATGAAGATTATTGAATGGGGACCTGATAGCTCAAAGTTATTCTCAAAAACAGGCTGCAAACGACTTGGTCCAAAGGTAGCCATCCTTGTCGATAGGCATTACAGGCATGTTTCCTTCAGCGAAAAAGACGAACTTTAAGGTACGTTTGCAGAAAATGTGTGGTTTGTTTATCAGTTTCGCGACACATCATTCGTTTTTGTTAACTTGGTATTTTTTGTCACTAAAATTCAAATAATACTTTATACATCTAGTTGATGTCCTAATATATTTATTGTGTTTAAGATACCTGCTTAATATTTATAAGTTAAACAGTTCCTTGTTTTGAAAAATAGATTTATAATGGGTGTTCAGCCGACCTTTGGTTATAAGAGTTTAATTTTGTAAATTCGTTTTTGTTTTTTGCGATTGCTGGCCTAATCTAAAATCGGTTACCTAATATAAATACTTACTTGCATATACCAAAATCGTTTAAAACTCTACTTTTGCGCATAGATTAATTATTTTATTTATACATATTTTGTTTTAATTAATTTTTGGGAATGAATAAAGATTTTGTAATTGCATGATATTTAATATCTACGATTTCTTTTGCACTTACATATTTTTATTTTATCTTAGACGACTTATATTTACGTAACTTCGGGTCCAAATGGGCAACTAATAGGCTAAATTAGATTAAGGTTAATTGAATTTAAGGAAATCACATCTTTATTCATTCTTGCACGTGGTATGATAGCAATACTTAAGAATGGTCTATCGTTCTACCAAAAAATCAATTCCAATGGATACAGTCTGTATTTTATGATTGATTCCGTAGCGTATCCAACCTCAGCAAGACTTATACATTATAAATATGTTCTGTTTTATCAACTGATATATTTTTAAGGGTATAGAATTTATGATTAGGAAGTATTTTATTAGTAAAACATTTTATACTTGCTGGTCGTTAACTATGATATTCCTTTGTACAAGAAAAACCTAGATAGTTTGATTTAGATAAAACATAATTGAAATTTCTTTAGGGATTAATTAAATAATTTATATTTTTTCTCGTACTCCTTTCCAAGCGTTATTTTGAAAACCAGTAGGGCATTCATGAGGTTGGGAAAGCATTTGTTTTGTTTTTGCCAAGTGCATGAATATTGCCGCACATTTTTTTCTTTATTAAATTATTTCTGATGTTAATATGTACTGGGCGCCTGCTGAGCTTCGACTTAGTATAAGAAGCCGGTCTGATTTTCTGCGGAAATGTTTTATGTAAAAAGAAATAGAATATCTGGGTCTTTTCGGCATGTAACGCCTTAAACAACCGAATAATGCGAACCACAACGACGAAATCAATAAACTGGCCAACACATGTATTAGTTTAACATTTCCTGTGTCGAAATAAATTTAACTTATTGTTGAGTTATCATTTGTAGTTTATTCATTGTTAATTCTAGTGAGATTTAATGAAATGGGCTACTTTCACATCCCCATTAAGGACATTATTTACCGTTGTTTTCTAATTATTTTAACTTATATACATATAAACAATTTTTATTTGCAGCAAAAAAACCATTTTTGCTTAATTTATGCTATTTGTTGTGTTCTTTGCCATTGTGAAAAGCTATCACATTCAGAAACAAGAGAATAACCCTTTTCATCGAGATGTTTGTTCACGCAAAAGATTCAAATTCGATCAACAAAAAGAAAATGCTATGAAACCATGATGAAGTCAAATTTCAGCTTCGATTTTTTTTTCATTGATAATCTTTTATAACTAGGATTCAGCTAGACACCGGATATCCGCGTTCATTATTATTCATTACTTAAGATGTGAGAAGCTGCACTTTTTTCTCTCTCAGTTCAACTTGGTGTCAGTGAAAAATCATGACCAACTTTTAAATCCTTACTTGAAACAATAGCAACCAATCCTACTCGACTCATAGAATAAACCAAAATACAATTTTAAAAACATTTATTACTGTACAAACAAATAGTTCAACATTTCTCAGCTCTAAACAATTAAATTTTGCTAGGCAAGATATCAAAAGATTCACTGTTCATATGGCTTTTGGGTCTACATTGCTTAACATAAGGCTACAGTTGTAAAACTAGACATACGCGGTGATGATAGACTTGATAATGACAATAGACTTGATAATGATAAATAATAAATAGTTATTTTATTTAAGGGCATCATATTTTGCCTGAATGACTTAATATTTTGGAAAATACTTTAAAGCTTGATTTGCAAAAGTCTAACCAGTTTAAATATTTCCTGTGCAAATAGTCTGGAATGTTAAATATTCCCAGGCTTAAAAAAGCCAGATGTTAATGTACATATTGATAATATCTAAGTGTATTTATATTATATGCCAGATTTGATTATTTAAACTAAGCCATACCTAAACATTATTGAGTACCCTTTTTTTCATATATAAAAAGTGATAGTTTTTGCCTCAATTAAATTTATCGCAATTGTGAATGTATATGTATAGTAAGGTTACAGTATAAAATACAATGTTTAGATCTATTTTATGTAAAAATATGATAGTTTTTATCATGTTCAAGAAAACTGATGTGTATAACTTCCCTTTAATTATCAATTTTATTAATTAATTGTCAAACAAATAAGCAGACTAATGTGAGAGCTAAGATATTAGAAAGCGTTTCTTTGATAATAAGACATTGTACAGCTATGGTATTAATTTGCAGTCTGAAGGCGCTTTACAAATACCTAATGAATAATCTTAGCTCCCACTTCTATGTCACATAAATACATGTACAGCAACGGTTCACAGTTTTATTGCTACACATACTTTACTTTGTTGAAGGTAAATTTTTGTTCCCAATTAATATATGTATTTATTATGCACATTTAAATATGCAGATGAGATACCTTTTCCTATGAGTACAACACTAAAGGTCAATTTTAATAGTCAATACTAACTCTTAATATCCATTCCTGAGTTGTTCAATAATAATATTACAAGTGCTTAAATGTATACATATATAAATAATTATTGAATGGTAAACATTAAAAAAGACAAGATCAATAGGCAAGGCAGGTAGTCAAATTAGGCAAGCTTTAATATCTTAATAGGAAAATGTATGACTCTGGAGTCATCAAAATTAATCTTAATATGTCAAGTATAATTCTTAGGCTGGACTAGTAAATGGCTTAATAGTAAAAC
Source organism: Dendroctonus ponderosae (assembly GCF_020466585.1). NCBI lineage: Eukaryota > Metazoa > Arthropoda > Insecta > Coleoptera > Curculionidae > Dendroctonus > Dendroctonus ponderosae. The sequence goes on from NW_026018916.1 coordinate 9,090,235, forward strand.
TAAATACCACATTTTATAACATGCTAACAAGTATAATCACTACTCCACTTATGTTAAGTAAATAAAATAGTAAATCACATAAATTAGTACATAGCAAATGAGAAGAGAAGTCTGGACTTTATCAATGAATTTCTTATTGAAACTACTTTTTATAAAATAATGTAAGGCACAATTCCTGTCCTCAATTTCCAACCCAAAATACTTTCCTCAATAAATAATGCGTGACCTAAATAAGTCCGGAACCAAAATAGTTACGTTTTCCTAGTTAATTCGGTTTACTGATAAAACTCCACATTTCTCTTTCATAAACTACTTGAAAAAATACTGCAAACCGATCGTTCAAAGGTCGCCGTTTTCAATACCCTTATTCAGATCATTTACCACTCTTCCTAGGGCCTCTCGGTACTCGCTGTCCCTTTTGAAGATGGCATCCAAGAACCTTTCATTTCCAAAGAAGGAAAACACGCTTTCCACCCTGTTCACCGACTTGTCGGTCAAGTGCCTGCAAATAATTGATTGCAAAATTTTTTGGGAATCGCCCAATACTTGCACCAAGTAGTTTCGATCGTAACTGAAGTCCACTTCGTAAAAGGATATGATGGTCATTGCTGCAAGCGAATTTCATGTAAGTTGTATATCGTAGAAGCGGATTCGCTTTATTTGTAGTTGTTGAAAAGAGATACCTCACGTTCTCGTTATTTCAAAAACAAATACTTTATCAAAGAGAATATAGTCTAAAACTTGGTGCTAATTCTACGCCAGCCAAAGGCTTAAACAGTAAAAAAACGAATTTGTAAATGAAAATACTTAATAAATGCTTCTTAAAATTTCAAAATGGTTCGGCTATTGTTTGCAAAAAACTAGCTGATAATTCGTTGGTAAATTTTTGAACAAGCCCTCTCTCAATACTTCTTGTTTGCCAATAAATGTAGATTTTTTAAGTTCATTTAATTATCATTAACTATTTCTTATTTAAACTAAGCAACATTAGGTTAGTACATGAAGTGAACCAAAGTATCATGCACCCAAACGAAGCTATTTTATCAAAATTGCAATCTCAATAATAAGATTGAATCCAAACCAAAAAAATGTTAGTAAATTCTCATCAAACGACCAGATATTCACATAAAACATGCTACTTACTTAATATTTTTTGAAAGTCTTTTGTTAGAACAATATTGCTTCTTAGACGAAGACTAAGCTGATTTATTTTCCAATTCTTGTCGGTCAAATCGAAAATATTGATTTTTGTCGAAAATCGCTCTTCTGTACTTTGTATCTGGTTTAGCAAATTTAAGGTCCAATTATATTTTTAAGAAGCTAAAATTTGCTGGTTGATATTCTAAAAATGGCACTGCCCTGTATGGGACTGTTCTATTATGCCGATTTTTTTGCATGTCTATGGCGTGGAAGTCTCTTTATTCTTTATCTACCCGCGCTGCAGACGCGGCTTATCAAATTCTTTCCTTTCACTATTTGCACCAACTTTTCCTGCTGCTTCAACTAAATCGTTATAATAAATATATTACGCTTTGATAAAGTATTCGTGTTCTAAATACCAAACTTGAGAAAACGTATTCATTCTTGAATCATAATAAGGAACGTGAATAAATTCTTCATTTTCAACAACTCTCAAGTAAAAAAAAAAGATAAACAAGTTTCAATTTGACTTTATTTCTTATGATAATGTTTACTCAAAACATTTCTTCAACATTTATGTCGATTATCTTATTTTATCATCAATTTTATATGGACTTTTTATATTGAGACTTACCGGCCATTCTGAATTTGTTCTTGAATTTTTCGGCAAACCTAAGGTCTTCATCAGTTAACAAATTGTTCCTGTGCAAAACGCCCAATTTGATTACCACTTTTATGATGTTCTTTATCAGCTTTTCGGCTTCTTTTTTATTGTTTGACTAAAAAATGCAGAACAATCGCAGTTACAAAACATTCAATCGGTGCGGGAACGCTTCTAATATAAGCGCTTCCGCCAGGAATATGGGTTGTAATTTGTTGTAAGTGCGATTATTACTAACGGATAAGTGAATTTTTTTTATTTGAAAGTGTTAGTTGGTGTTGTAAAATGGTGTTATTTTACTATCGATAGTGGAAGCAATCAAATGAAAAATAAGAACACTTACGTATTGTTTGGCTAACCGATAAAGGTTATCCAAAAGAGAGGCAGTGACATCGTCTATGAATACTTTTGCTATATTCTTTCCGGCCATTCTGCTCAAGATCTTCTTTTGGGCTCTCAGCCCAATATCTCGCGCTTTGAACGTGCTCTCCGTCATGACTAGAATAACGTTAAATTTTAAGTGGAATTATCATCAATTGCTTAATACTAATATATTTAGTGCTATAACAAGAAAATGTTCTTGCATATACAGGGTGAGTCAGTAAAGCGACTGCGCAATTGCATAAAAAAACGTTATAAAAGTGTTGTGGTTGCGTATAAAGTATTTCTTATTGGTGCTTTGAAATATTCATGGTTAAAATTAATTTATGTCCTCCAAATTCGTATATTTATATTCTTTAAGTATTTATATGTTGTACCAAAAATAATGAAGGTCACAAACAACAGTAATCAAAACATTTACTATCAAAATGAACAATGATGTTAAATGAATAAATGAGTACTTGAAAGTACCAGAAAATAATTATTTACCTGCATGAGCTCCAACACTTTTTTGTGTACAATCTCAAAATATATCTACCTTGATTCAAGTTTAACATTACACTATTTAACCGATTGAAAACATAAGAACAAACACAACAGATTGAAAGTTCGCTGCTTAAAACACTGTTTGCAGATACAAAGCAACATTAGTTTATCACCACCTGTATGGATTTCTCAACATTAATAAGCGATAAGCTATGATGGTTTCATGCATTTGTACTGAAAGTGACTAACTGGGCAAATATTGTTAATTTAAACCAGTGCAAATTTCCAGCAAATAGAGTGACTAAAATCCGAAGTGATTTAGTTTAGAAAAACATTTTATAATTGCGTTTTAGAAATTACCTCACAAACCTTCAAAAAACATAAGCTCCGTTAGAACACAAAACATTTACTTGCAGATCTATCAATGCAATATCAAGTTACACACATTCATATTCGTTTGGAAAGCACAACAACCTCAATGCGTCGTTAAAATAACCATGTAGTAGCGGAAGTAGGAAATGTAAAAATAATTTCATTTTTCATTTTGATAACACCTACGTAGACCGGAGCTTCAAATGATAAGCTAATGTTATCGAAAGAGTCATTTGGTTAGTGGTTTGAGTCAATATTGTTACAATTTATAACATAAAGCTGCCCTAATGCGACAAACTGTTAGTATATCCCTTATTGTAAAACTGATAATGCTTTCTGATCAAAAGCTGCAGATAATGTAAAAATAATGCAGGTTTTTTGTTCCACCACTCGAAAAGTAAGTTGTTTTAAAGCCGGTGGTCTGGGGTTCTTATTCAAATAAACAATATAGATTTAGAGATGGGTCTTTTTAGAAAATATATCATTTTTTTATTTGGCCGAATTTGATAATTGTAACTCCGTTAGAATCATTGTCAAAAGTTTAATCACAGCCGAGATACGTCGTCATTTTGATTTTTCCTCCAAATTAACTCTTAAAAGATTGTGTTGAAACAGTTTTTATGAAGGGTCAGGTGTATTCATAAGTTTTTTTAAATATTACGGCTTTTTTGCAGTAAATTGAAACAGATACCCTTAATATTTATGCAGTATAAAAAGCTCTCCAAAAATGCATTTCCTTCTTTAGAAATTTGGTACAATACACATTTCATTTGTTTATTTTCTTTGCCTCTTAACACAGGAAAGCTATGCAGTTTTTTGAATTAAACATAAGATTTTCGGCACGGTTTTAAGCAAAAATCGCAAAATGAAAAGGTTTAATTGGTGGCAGAATATTAAATACCAAAAAGAATGATGGGTCCTTTAAAGCAAACCCATGTAGTTTTTTTATACCTGATCATCATCATCATCAACACTTGTTTTTGAAAAACACCATGATTTCGCAACTTTTCCTAATTTAACCGACTTCGTATCTCTTACGATTTCGGAAATCCCATGCAATGCATCCTTATCTTGGACACCCTGTATATTTTAATTATTTCGCGAGCCTTGTTTAGCCACCCGACTTGACCAACTTTCATTTCAAAGTTATGTTCTCAGCAAGCGCCAAATAGTTAATTTTGCAGAATTTAATCAAATACAGGTACAACTTTTATGTACACGGGGATATAATGGAAGCGGAGGAACATTTTTATAGTAGAACTGGTAGAGTTTTCTTTCTCTCCTTTCAAAAGAACAGTTAATTTGAATACGAAAACAACGAAGAGAATATTTCTCATTTACTTTGCCCGGAAATTGAAATCTCGATGGGTAATTTTGGCCGCTCATTAAATAAACTAAACTCAACTAAATCATCATTTGATTGCTGTTTGAAAGACAGTAATAAAATTATCTTTTTATGTATGTATATCGATATAATATTCCCTTGTCAACGAGCTAGTAGACAAATATTTGCTAAACATCGCTACGCGTTTCATAATAAAGTGCGCTTATATGTAGTACCTACTTTGCTCTATTAATTTGAGTAATTGCTCTAAAGGGATCGGCGCTTATTTACGACTTAAATTCTGCGAAATAACGTTGCCCTAGCTCCCTCCCTATTAACGTTTTAAATTACTCCTCAGGGTGCTGTGGAATGCTTTAATTGAATATTAAATGATCTAATAGCGAAGCAAATAAGAAAATATGTGCTCAAAAAACTTACCTGGTTTCCTCATTGAAACGATTCCTTGAAATTCTCGAAACTTGGCGTGTGTTAAGGAGTGAAATTATAAAAAAGCCTCTAAAAATAAAAACATAATTGAACCAAAAAAATAGCCGGGTCGACTTCAGCTAAATAATAAAAGCAAATTGTATGTGCAATAATATTCATGGAGCCCTGGAAACTACAAGGACTAATGGAAAATTAATTCATATCCAGAGAATTGTGCATGTTTAAAGGTATTTGTATTCTGCTGGGCTCCAGATAGCGAACTATACAGGGGGCACACATTAATCTAATCTTATGAAGGTCAGAAAATTACTTACAAAGGCAATGAGAACATTCTGTAGCTACGTATTGATATACCAGCCAACATTCCAATTCCACCATAGCTGACATTTTGGACTTGATTGCGAATAGTCTTCTTAGTTCTGGCAGTGAATTATTAACTTATGGACTTTCCGGTTGTATCATCTGCAAACGAAGGAAATAGACGTTAAAATTTCATGTATGTGACTACGAACTCAATTACTTGTGTAAGGTCTTTGTGAATAAAAGCAATAAAATCTTCATCAAGTGACTTCATCTGTAAAATGTAAAAAGCGACGAAATTACCGAAGTAAAGGTCATTAAATGGTTTCCGTTTTAGGATTTAAGTAGCGTAACGCAACGAACGGTTGTGCAAAACGCGATAGGTATTTAAGCTCAGAGGAATAATGCATTTAATAAATACAGCATAAAATTTTAGCATGTTTGTTTGGCTTTTAAAGAGAAAGTCAAAATTAATTTTTGCTGAAGAAATGACAATAGCCAAAGTCTTTACTTTTGTGCCTGTAAACGAAACATTATGGGATTCGCAGTAAAATCCTCAAGAGATAACGTAGGTTTTACCGTAGTTATTTTGTATGTAAATTAATTAATATCATTGTGTGCTATTTTTACTCGGGTTTTATCATGGTCACGAAGAACTACAACATGCCAACTTATCTATTCATAAACATACATTAATAAAAGTTGAAATTCAATAGCAAAAAACAATCAGGTCGGACTAGGGTTTTGCCACTTTTGAATCGTTTAAAAGATTAGAGTCATATTTCTGATCGGGTTGAAATTATCCGAACACTTGTAAATATTTTTTTATATCGATTAGCTTTTGTCAGCAATTCCGACCCTCAGAAGAGATCGGACCCAACATTTCAAATTGCAACAGCTTGTTTCTGGGAGTGCAGAAAGTTTAGTAATTCGTAAGTCCATTTTGGATAAGCGTTTTGACAATTCTCTCTTTAGATATCGAGCAAGTCCTAATCTCCATATACATAGACTCAAATTAATGACTTATTCAACATATTCAATGCTTAATTGGAAGCGGTTGAGAATATGAAAATAACATGTCTTTCCAGATATTATTTTTTAATTATTTATGATAAAAATTAATATATTTTTAGTTATCATCATCTTAGCATAGCACGTTTCGAGAATTTCTTTCGCTTCGCCTCTGTCTCGATTTATTTTCACAAATTCACAACCTTCAAAGAGATGGAAGACAAACTAACAGGTCAGTTTTGAACACAGCTTATTTCTTGAAAACGTTCAAACACTTGAGTGTATCGAGAAATATGTTTTTCTCCTTTGGAGTGCCTGTTGAATTATTGAACATTTTCAGTTAAGTCTCGATAACTATTGAAAATATTATGATTTTCGTAGTCTAGATAACCATATTTGCCGTATAGAACTTTCTGTGAAATTCTGCATCGTTTAAAAGGTGGAAGCAGCAAAAAATGTCTCAATTTTAGGGCATCTTGGTCTTTAAGGGCCGATATCTCGGTAACGGTTCGAAATATCTGATTACTCATAATAATCTGTTCAGTAAAACGTTTCGAGAACTTTGTTAAAATGCTACGTTGAACATTAGGCTTGAACAAAAATTAATAGAAAAAGTTATTTACAGATATCGATTTAAAAATTGATAGTTATACTGGAAATATGGAAAAACGTGTTTTGAAGAAGTTTTGGCAAAAAGTTGAAGTGACAAGATTTTTTGCAACAAAAGTCAAAAACATTAGTTGTTCATAAATAAACTCTACCAGGAGAACTAAGTATTACCAAAAACTTTCCCAAAGTGGAAATTACAAAAATCTAGAATATGAAAGAAACTATTATACCTCACTCATACAAAAACAAATTTATTAGGATAATGATCCTATTGAATTAATTTATTTTATAAATCAATTGTGTAATTAAACAACTATTCAAATACGTTTTCGATTTGCGTGTCCTTACAAAGAATATATAAGCAATCGAAAACAACTGGCGCACGTGAAAGCTGATAGATTTTGATCAGCTTGAATGTATTCTATGTACCTACTGAATGATTGTGCTGACTTTGTTATTCAAACGCACTCTACCTGCCGTTTAGATTAATGTTAATCACAAAAATAGATTGAAAGAACCAGAGTAAAAAAATAGAATGCAAATGTACTTCGCTGTTCTGTTTCTAGCAAAAGCATTTAGGGTAGTCTAAATAAGTACATTGAAAAATAGCAAATAATTCCACGTCAAAATAATATTTGTTCTTCGAATAGCATTGACTGAAAATAGTTGTACAATATAAGATAGCTCCAAGCGACCCTGCAATTAATAGCTAATTTTACCATACAGGATGTCCTTCTTTACCAAACAGTTTGCTATAAAAACTCGATACCTCGAATTTTATCTAAAAAGAGCCGGTTGAAAATCAGCATTTGGCGATAGATTCTTTCAAAGATTAAACAACTTTTTTTTAATCAGTTGACGCCCTTGAAGAAGCTCACTTATTAAGATCCTTTTTCGTAAATTTTCTGGTTTTCAAGACCACGAAAATTTAGCTGTGTTTTTCATTTTAAAAACCAGACCCCTATTAGGTCCATTAAATAGCGAAATATAATTCTTGAAGTGTTTTCGTTGCGTTTACAATGTTAGCGAGGAAAATGGTGAAATATGATCGAATGCATGTGGATAATTGTATGAAATTCTATCTTTTAGCGGAAGCTGGCCGGCATTAGCACTAAACAAACAATTATTTTCTTTTACAGTTTTCATTAAACAATTGTCAGATTTTATATCTGATATATCGATATTTTATTGAACATATTCTGGGAAATAAAAACACTATTTTAGGGGCTTAGATTGCGCACCGAARGAGACAAAATCACGGGTCGCCCAATTTATTTTGTCTAAAATCTAAGAATTTCATTCCGGATAATCTACTAATTTGGAAAAGTAATTTTCAGGGYAAGAAAAAATATTTATRCAGGACCCMTGAATGTTGCGCCCCAATAACTGGACACTTTCTATAACACATATTTTCGTAACTCGAAAAACAATCTAGAATATAAGCTAACCAGAATAGAAGTTATGTGCCACACACGATCCTCGTAAAAACGACSTAAAAGGTAGACTAAATATATAAAATATATGCAAAATCTATTGCGAATCCTGGCCACTGAGCAGTTCAGAAATATAATAAATACAAATTTGAGAAACTTGCCAAAATAAATGTCAATGGAAATTGAGCTGTGGTACAAATGCACTACAAAAAATGCAGTCGAAGTTGCCTCGTTTAAAACTCATATCGGTAGTCATCAGTAAAAATTTAGCTATTTGCTGTCTCAACAGACTGCATAGTTTACGTATTGTGAATGGATTTCCACACGTTAAAAATGCGGCCTTTGTGTCGTAAATAATATACCAAGACGAAGTAAGAGACCAGACTCTAAATTAAAAAATTAAATTTTATTAAGCCAAAATCGACACGATTAAAATGATATCTCGATTTAACCAGTTATCGATTGAGTTTTCGAGTGATATAAAATTAAAAACGAGGTGCTGATATTTCAAAGCTGAATAACTACACAATTTTTCAGTCTTCTGAATTTTTCTAAGAGCGGGTATAAAGAATTATTGAACTGATAATTTAATATGAAATAAATGTTGCGCAAATGGCCTTTGGAAATTAAAGCAAATAAAAAAATGAAATACAAAAATACTATATGTATCAGTTGAAAAAATGCGGGAACTAACATCAGGTTAACTTAACTCTAAAACAAATACTCGACTCACATTCAATCAAGTCCACTTAAAAGCAATTTCACTCTTGACTTCGCTATAAATACATGCACTTGTTAACCCTCAGTGATATTGAAATAATTTAGCAAATGCCAATTACATGAACCAGATCTCTCTGCTAACTTCTTCCTGATTTGTTTTAAAGCTCGCAGTAATTTTATAGGTCGATTTAATGAAAAGCTTTAGGAAAATTAATTCGTTACTGTTAATTCACTGTCTAAGTCCTTTTTTAAAACTTCCAAGTCACTTTAAAATGCTTTATACTGTTTTTCGAGAAAAGTAACCAAAGGTTGCAAAAAATTAATATTACGTTAACTATTAATAATTTCAGCAGCATTTGGCGGGTTAATGTAGATTGTTCAATACGCATTTTTTCTTAAGGCAGTTTTTAAAAAGTGGTTGGGTTGGTAATAAGTTTGAAGATTCATGTAAGACGGACCTGCTAAAGCTGGCACGCGCTTGGAAACCCGATAAAGGAAACCGTTAAAAGGAAGGACGGGTGGGTTACCTTCACCTGGCCTGTTCTAGCAGATGGTCGTTATTTTTTTTATATCAAAGGCTGTAGATTATTTGGCGGGTTTCACAATGGGGTTCTTAGACATCAAGCACGACTTACAGGCCACTAAGATGATGAATTCCGTTTTTAAAACGTCTTTCGTTAATTAATTAAATAAGCAGTTCGCAATTCTTTTTTTTTTCACACTCTTGCTGGGATAATTTCTACTTTTCCATTGTAAAGTAAAATCATGGTGTCAGGGACCTCAGTAGGTGTTCAAAAATGGTTCGCAAATTGATGTCCGTAGGTGGAGACCAAGTATTTTAACAGTTATCGAGATAATCTAGAATGTTTTGCGAGTTTGAGAACAATAAATAGCTAGTGGAGATACTGGCATAATATGCACAGCTATTCATTTTGCAGTAGAAAAATAATTCTGAATGCACATTTAAAAAATTATTCAAACTTGTTCAATTGCACAAACGTTTTGTTCTGTGTTGTTTATCGGAAATTGTTTGATTTTGAATCTTTAAATCAACTTTAAATTGCTCTAAAAAACACCAACTATTTTCACTCGCATAACATTTCTATCATTTTCTTCTTTCTCTGGCTGAATTTGAAATTCAGATTTAGTTTTTTTGTCATATCTGATTCTCGTTTAATGATCTGAAGAAGAGGAACATTTTTTGCCAAAACTGATCATGAAAAGTTCGCAGCTTGCAAACAATTTTTACTAACATGGATATTCAGAATTTTTTTTTTGTTCCCAATCTTAATCTTCGGTGGGTAGACAACAAATCAGAATTGAGACAATGAACAAATATCTAATTGTTCAAAACTTTCAAAGAAATGAAAAGAAAATTCTAATAAATATTGAAAATTTCTGTACAATAAATGCAACAGTTTGCAAAATGAAGCGTTGATTTTACCATTTGTTGAGTAAACCCAATGGAAACTTGTTTATTCTGAAGTTTCAAACGATGAGATCATGGTCCATTGCGTCTTTTTGAGAGAGGCTTATATGTATGAGTAAGTCTACCTGTTCTGACGCCTGACCTCTAAAGGAATGTAATATTGCTTTAAATATTTCTTCCAAGTCACGACTTACGGCTTATAATAACTACCGATTCCACAGGGTGTTGTGGGCTGGGTATATGATACAGTCGAACGAATTGACAAATCGAAAACTTTGTCAAAAATCTAAATTGAGAAATAATAATTATAATAAGTTACTATTACTCCGTGTCATAGAAAATATATTGAACGGCTTGATTAACAGACAGATGTATTAACAATCTGATTTTAAATTTAACAAGAAATATTAACATCAAACATAGCTATTTTAAGCTTGAGTAACACACTTTGCGATAAACTTATATTTTCTTTAAAAAAAATGACGTTATTTTAGTTTTTAACACTGCGAAACTTCACCGACTAAATGAATCGACGACACTAAAAATACATTTATTTACTCCATTGAAACAAAAATTATTATATTTATATATAAAAAGACTATTGAAAGAATTATTTACTTTACAAAAGTGTACTAATCTGAGAAACATTTAAATTTGTTTGTTATGATAAAGTATTTTCTTTGCGGTACGTTCTTTGATTCTCACTTTGCAACATCCTAATTTTGAAAATATAAATCAATTATTTCCAATGCAACATCCTGTCTATGACTCCTTCGTCTGATGCTAATTAATAAAACAAATTAACAAGGAATTATCCCAACTATGGAAGAGTACGAAGGGTACTTAAAAAATCTGCACCATCGCTTTAACAACAGTTGACCAAAAATAATCATTTTTCAAAAAATCGCGTGAGAGAATTTCATCACATGTAGTTTGTGCGCAAAATGTACTTTCGGTCTCTTGAAACGCTAAATGCTTGAATTCGTGACTTCTACAATTTACGATTCAAATGTACTTAAACTTGGCTTGCTAATGTTGAACATTGCACATTGTTAATTATATTAATAACCACAGTATCCGAGTTACGCCAAAAGAAAATTTACACGGTGTCCGTTCGAAATAATCGTAAAAAATACGTTTAGAAATGTTCGCAATTGGATTTGAGACAGATTATAGAAGATAATTTTAGGGCTAGGACCTCTTATTATACACCGCATACACATATTTATATCGCTGATAAAATTTAAATAAAGATCGGTTATATTATTCGTTATTAATTTGCCAAATTTTCGAAAAAGCCTATATTTTCTAAGTATACTTTAATTATCATGAGATTCATCAAATTAAAATGAATGAAAATCAAATTATTCTGATGATGAGTGATATGTCCCCGAGCTGCACAGGAGTTGAACCATTCACAAACATACATAAGCAGTAAAATGTTTGTATGTTTTCAGAGTTTTTAAAATACCCGGTATATTAATTATAATATAATTATGTTAAACAATTCCAATACATGCTTAAAAAACCTTCTTGGAATGAAGAAATTCATTCATTTACTCATGCATTTCAAATTTGAGAATGATGGGCATTAAGAAGTGGTACTAAAATATATAGAGGGTGTGTAGTCATGATTGATATAATTAACAACTTTTGTTCAGAAAAGTTTACTTTTAAATCGACAATGTTTATCAAATTTACTATGCTAGCAATTTCCACTTTTAAGAAACATTAACAGGTTTTTTTAGTAAAGTATGTGTAAAATACTTTGTTCTTGCGTTTTTCTACAGGTTAGTAAGTATTATGTGAGCTCAAAAGAAAATTTATTTTATAAAAAAATATGATTTACGACCTCTGCCTTCAGCGCGGGTATTATTTTGTCACAAAAATGCCTACCTAAATCCAGGGTTTTTCTTTGATCTGGTGATTTAGATAACTTGTTCAGAAAACTGGCGGATACATTCTGTATTTGTATGGATATGAAGTGGTGTTTATATGTGTAAATACAGTAGAAAACCCAATTGACAAAAGTAGATACAAAATTTTTTTATGTTACTTTTACGTAGTTTTTCGCATTCGATCAATAAAAAAAATATATTCTCTCTTAAACAATTTATTTTTCTTCTTACTTTCGTGGAATTAACTGAATGAAGATACTAGAGGTAGTAAACGAAAGGAAATGCGATGGGGTTTAAACTTTGTTCAAGTTGGTTAGTGTAAAGCGATAAATTTATTTCTGGAACTTTTATTCAGGGAAGTTTAACTTTTAGTAGCAGTTAACTGCCAACCATCAACGCTTTTCAGAAGCAGTAACTAGTTTTTTTCGCAAAATATTTGGAAAAATACTTTTTTTGCATTTTCTCTACAAGTTAGTAGGTTTTTGGTAAAATTTGCATTATATCTTACATGTTACAATTAGCAGCCATTGATATAACAAACTTCCCAGCGACGTACTAACCATAGATGTCGAAGTTCTTATAGGGAATTATAGAAACATTTCCTAGAGAGTAAATCTCGGATGTTCAAAAAGATGAGAAATTTTCTAATTGTATGAAAGCGTTTTAGTGCGATAAAGTTTCAACCGATTATTCTAGGAGCGGTTGATTTAATTATTTTAAGCGATGGGTTGGTTTAAGAAATTTGCCTCAGCTGAGCTGAAGAGAAAATTGAACATGATTTATGTCTTTAGCGCGGGTATTATTTTGTAACAAAACCACTTAAATCCACGGTTTTTTTTWATCTGGCGATTAAGATAATTTGTTCGGTAACCGGCTGGAGACATCCTGTATTTATATTAATGACCAGTTTATTAAACAATGTCTGAGTCATTTTCMCGCAAGTAGAGTGCAAATGGGTAAATGCAGTAAAACAGCCAACAAACAATTCTTAGTACAGAGGATATTTAAAATATAAWTTAAAAATRCAGTTCATGCTAAACATCACTCCGGTTAACGAAAGTGGGCATATTCGCTAGCCACGGAAATCAATAGCGAACAAGGCTAATAAATGTAAAACAGAAGGAATGATTCATTAAAAAATACACTTACCAATTAACTAAACAAATCCGGTTGCTATGACAACACAGAAGAAAACATGACAAATTATTGATATTTTTGAATCGGCACTGGGAACCATGGATTGTTGAGCGCAGCTTTACGGAAAAAGCTGTAGCTGAATAGCGGTTGAACCGATGTGGATTTTATGAACAAATTGTGTTCAAATAGCCCGTTACTGAAGAAGCAAATAAATACCTTCCACTAGTCTGCGGTAGCCGCGCAAAACAGCAAAAAAATGTGAATTGAAGAAATTTAGGGAGAGGGAACATCAATGCGTCGACATGGAAAGCACAAGACCTACATTTGCGCATCGCATTAGTGAGAGGAAATGCGGTTTACCCATAGGCAACCATCAATAAGAAGTTTTTAAAAAATTGCACAATAAATACACATAGTAATAAAGGAATGTGGCATAACTGAAAACTGAGAAAGAATGTTTCTGCTAAGATAGGGCTTTAAGCAGTTTGCCTAAAATTTGGAGCTCTTCTCAAAGCCATCATCTGGTTATCAGAGTTTCTTCTGAATATTTCAGTAACGTGATTTTTTTAAAAGTTTTTACCCTGAAGTCAATTCATTAGAAATTAGTAGATATCGTCGAACCAGTAAGTTCAAAAAACATTTTTTATTCGAATGAATCTAAAAGGGCCATTTTTCGACCGGAGCGATGATCATAAAGAAGATCATTGCACATGTGCGCAAAAGTAAAGTGACAGATTAAACCTGTCACTGTTATTATATTTTTTAAAGTATTTTTTATTAGAATGAATCTAAAAGTGCCATTTTTAGATCAGAAGCGATGGTCATAAAGAAGCACTTTTCTT